>NW_022695194.1:990318-996163 GCF_011630105.1 Anneissia japonica | reverse complement strand
GTATTATGTTTACAAATGGCAATGAAAGAATACTGAATACCGACTTATATATCATATACCAACTAAGCAAGGCGAGTAGCAATTCTCTGAAAAAATAGTATAGCTTTTTATAAATTAATCACAATCTAACTTCTATTATCCAATCTCTCAAATATTTGAGTGTAATCTGTTAATTTTCCAAATATTATTATTATTAATTTAGGAAAAATTTAGAATGTATCATACACTTAAACTTCAACGGTTGTGATTAAAAACCGAAAACGGGTGTTCAGGCCTTATCAGCCACAGAATGATGAAAGGTAGTCTAACACAGCATTGTTTGTTTGGATCGATACCCATAAAGGAAAAAAGAAACCAAAGGGCAATTGAAACAATGAAAAGTTTAAAGTCACACTTTACAGTATTGTTCATTTTTTTTTTTTTTTTTTTTTTTTTTGGGGGGGGGGAATTTTTGACGTTTGATTACTTTTCTTTTCCTTTTTCTAACCCATATTTGTAGAGGATGATCCTTCCAGCGTATCCTAAAAGATTTCCTGACATTCAGTGCCATTTTCAGTAAATGAAAGAATGTGATGCTTTTTATGAGGCTTATGGAGTTGAGTTGCAGGAACTGAACACAGGACCCTGGATTAGAAGACAAGCATCTTAGCCACACCAATGTCCGTTAATAGCGCAAATTCTCACAACCCTACAATGTCCAACAATACCAATACCAAATTGATGTAGGCTTACAGTGCTCATTGCGTCTGTAGCTAAAGAAGGAATTTTTCTCAGTACGATTACATTTGGAACAGCATTTATTAGTCTAACTGGCATCAAATGGTTGGAACTTTAAGCCCTCTTTGTTGCATCGATGTACTTGTCCATGACAATTCACTTTTGTAGATAAGTTTAACTACTGAATGTAATGGCGTAATTATGGATAGCAGCTGATGAATAATGAAATAAAATTACTTTCAAGAATTGTTCGCTGAGAGCTTACATATGTAGAAGGCCTTCATTTAGGCCACCGTGAACAAAACGGGATGGACGTGAGATAACGCGGGGGGACGGAATGGGCAAAAACGTGACAGACCGTGATTGCAGATTTTTAAACTGGCCACCGGGAACACATAATGTAAACCTAGCATAAGAGGCCATGTTGAATATATTCGTTATTAATCAGATGACATATTGAATTGTTTCAATTGATTCACTGACCAATGTGATTCATGTTCAATTTGTAGAATTTTAAAGATAGGCTTATGGGTGCCATCTTGGTGTGAAGTGGTTTGGCGCAGAGGGAATGGTCTGGTTACCTAACTTCGAGGTCGGGGATCAATTCCCTTGCTGTGCATTCCACTTGTATCTTTGGGCAAGACACTTTATCTACATTGCTTCTCTCAACCCAGGAGTATACGTGGGTAGGCCTACCTGGTAGGGTTAAATGCCAAAATGCGCTGATGTAGCTGCTGCATTGTTTTGACATACTCCCCCAGGGAGCTTGAGTTTGTGTCCATAGGCGTTTAATCCCACTGACCGGGGTATTAATGTGAAGCGCTTAGAAGCCTTATTGGCATTATACGCTATATAAGTCTAACATTATATTATTATTATTATTATTTATTATTATTTATTATTATTATTATTATTATTATTATTATTATTATTATTATTATTATTATTATTATCTTTGAAACACAATGTAGAATTTATTAGTTGTTGAACAGATGACATTTTGAATTGTCTTATGTGATTCATTGTCATATAAATAATAAATTAACACCTCCTAAAACGCGATTACAGTACAATTTTGTAGATATTGATAGATATGGGCAAAACATTTTGGCGGCTATCTTGGAAAAAATATCACTTTCCGGTGGTTGGATTTAGTAAGACATTTATCTGTAATTCGTACATCGATTAGGCCGCTAGTACCAAAATCCGTTGAAAAAACTTTTGTTGCAATGTTTTTGGGGTTACCGTTTTTTCATGCTACAAAGTAGTAGCATGTTGGCTTGGAATTTCCAATTAGCTTTTTGCAATTTTTGATATATTTTAATGTTAAGCGCATTTTGAGACTCTGGAACATTTTGAAGCAGTGGTGGCGCCAGCGGGTGGCGGGACAGGGAGTACATTAACCAATGTGTGTTTAGGTCGTCCTCTGTTTCCTTTTACTTTTCTTAGGTGTTCATTTAGTGCGATTTTTGCTGGTATGTTTTCTGGTAGTCTAAGTAGATAACCCAGTCATTTGAGTCTCCTCTTTTTTATTGTTTTGGTTAATAATTCATTTTCTTTGGTCTTCATGTGTTCAATTGTTATTCTGTCTTTTAGTTTGATGTTTAGTGTTATTCTGAATGTGTTTATTCTATTTTCAAATTTTTTGTTAGGGTCCACAATTCACTGTGGATTCTATGTGTTGAGTTTTATTATCTCAATTGTGTTGAGTTTATTATCTTTATTCTTGAAGGCGATTGTCTATGGTTTAAGATGTGTTCATATTTTTTGAAAGCGGTTCTATCCTACCATCTCAAATGATGTGCACCTATCAGTGGCGTCCTATTATACACAAACATGGTATTCATATTATCTATACACTATAGACTATCCACGCAATGGTGGATAATGAAACTGAAAAATAAATAAATACTGTAAAGACCTGGTATTCAACCTTTTTAAGCTGGGGGGGGGGGGGGGGGGCAGTTTCAATCTATTGAGGCCACCGGCGGGCCGACATAATTTTTTCCATTTTTTTAAATGTCAGCTTCACCCACTTTATAGTCTTACATGTCTTCCTAATACGCCTATTATTAGTCTTGGTTTTTTGACATCATCTAAGGTAAGCCTTGTTTTCAACGCAGTTGGCATAGGGAAGGGTGGAGAATACAACAATTCTCCTACCCTTCTACCAGTAGAAATTTTAAAAAAAATACCCTAATATACTAAAGCTGAAAAAAGATGTCAGCGACAGAAAGTTCCCGACGAGGAGTCAGATTCCCTTTCCTTTTTTTTTTTTACCTCAGCTCAACCATGGTTGGGGCTGAGGTAAGCAATTTTTTTTTAAATAAACACCCCTAGATTCCCGGAAATGGCACATCAAAGGGCCTTTGGTCCGAAGGTCCATTGGTCCGAAGGCCCGTTGGTCCGAATTAGTGACCTTTTTCCCAGGAATGCAGGTTATACGGCAGTAAAACAATTCCTTTCAATTTACGGAGTAAATTAAGAAACATCACTTTTCTAAAACAATATTCCCAAAAATTTTCTCTAACAAGTAAAAAAAAAAACTAGTTTCTTTTCACCTCCCGCATCCATTTCGCTGCCTCACCATTTAAAAAAATACATATTTCCTTTATTTTGCGAAATGTACAAAAATCTTGCTAACTCACATCAGTAAAATTCCTCTCTCGATCGTGGATAGGGAGATGTTCCCAGTGAGAATTGCAGTTGAACTATTACCAGTAGTATTATGAATTAAAACTCAATGTGTTATGATACGAATCATATCTAGTGCTTCTTTTATGTGCTTTTAATGTGCAGTGGCGGCACTACAGGGGTAACAGGGGTGGGGAAAAATTCCCCCTAGAAAATTTGTTTATCCCCCACCCCCGAAAAAAAGAGTAAAAAATACACAATTCGTCGGGAATAAAAAAAATATATATGTATTTTCTACATATTAGTAGACTACCTATTTATAATCGATTGAATAACCCCCTGGAACCCTTAAATTGTCACATTTTCCGTGGGATCAGCCCCATGGACCACTATCGAAACATTTTAATTGACACCCGACCACGCTCATTTTGCTCTCGTGGCGAACTTGCCCCCCCAGTGTAACGAACGCCGTTTGTGTGAACACTTTGGAATTTTAATCCGTTGATTAGCTTACGCCTGGCGTAAGCCACGCCAGTCTTACGCCGTGTGTGTGAACATAGCCATAGAGTCCGATGCCCCCGGCGAGGTGTCAGATTTCTCAAAAGAAACGAAGCAAAGTGGGCGTAGTAAAGCTTCGATTAAAAGGTTTCGAATGTGGTCCTGGGGCGAAGCCCCCGAAAAATATTTAGGGGGTTTCAAAGGCTTATTTAATCGATTTTATAGTTTACTAATATGTAGAAAATACATATAATATGTTTTTCTTCCCGACGAATTGTGCTTTTTTCCCCCGACGGGGAGGGGGACAGCTCTCCCTGACGGGGGCCCTGCTCTGCTTCTCAAATATTTTCAGGAGGCCCTTTGGCAACCCAAGGCATATATATCTCCAGATCACAAGGCTATTGTCATAATGTTTGTGTTAATTACTAGGCCTACAAATTCCCTTTAGTATAACTTGATAACCATAGAACTTGCCTCCTAATTTATCAGGTAAAGATATGTACGGTCTATCGTTTTATTTCTACAGTAAATCTCAGCAAAGTCGAATACAAATTGGCTGTGATAAAAATGTTCATTCGTTTTTTATTTAGTGCAAGAAGCATTTGTTATCGTCGATGGTGTGCGGAATGTTTCATTTCCATAGTATAAAGAATATTTCCTACACTCGTAATTTTAAATTTGACTGGGCAACAATAATTGAAAAAAAAAACTCTGGAAGTATTTGTCATTGTGTTTCAAAATGATCAGTTTTACCAAAGTCTGCCCTTTTTGTCAGAAACAGTCTCGCGACCCTCAGAATGTTCTCGCGGCCCAAATCTGGGTCGCGACCAATAACTTCAGAAGCAGGTTTCTAAATAATAGTCTGAATAATGACAACAACAATCATATAATGTCGATTGGGCATTCATGTCGACAAAGCATAATGTTGATTGACAACAACATGAAAAACTGCACTGAAGGCAATAATGGCGTTCCATAACCGTGGGACACGTACCAAGTTTTCAATCAACCAATAAGAAGTTAGAGACAAGAATGAAACTTATTAGAATATTGGCTTGGAATTTCCCATTGGCTTGGAATTCCCCCGAAATTTCCGCTATAGAAGTCAAATACGAACTTGTTATCAACGTCGTCATCATAATTACCAGCCAGATTACATTCGCAACGCAGTCACAGGTAAATCTCACACCTCCCACCTCATTTGTTGGACAATTCCCTTTACCACAACTGGATGTATTGTGTTCATGAAAATATAGGCCTAGTGACAAGTCAATACATAGACCTAGACCTACCTTTCAGTGTCATAACTAGGGGGTGCACGTCGGAGCAATCTCCCCCAAAAAAGCTCCCTCTCCCGAAAAACACTAAGCTTCCTCTACCCTTCCCCCGCCCCAAGACTCTCTCTAGCTTCCACCATTGGAAATGTTATAAAAGTATAAAAAAAAATCACTCTCAAGCAAACCACCTCATATGGCCTTACTTCACCTTCGCACTCATTCATCCCCAAATTCGCACCCCCATTTCACCCCATCTCAACTTTCGCACCCCCTCCTCAACCGTTCAAGACTCCTAGGTACGTCACTGACCTTTGAATAGATTTCGGGTGGATTTGGAGGTGTTGACTCTTCCAACGGACTCTGCGCACGTCACTGATATATTTTTTGTTAAATCCGTGCTTAAATTAATACCATACGCCCTTATATCTATCATCACGAGACTCAACCAACCAATAAAACTACAATAATTAGCATATGCTGGAATTTCCCATTGACTTGGAATTTCCAGATTTTTGTTAAATTTTAAAATGACCAACAGAAATCATTAAAAAAAATTGTAATCACTTGCTTATTTTTTCAGTAACATACAAATTATTACCTTAAGCATAGAAATTACTGAATTAAAACAAATTGTACCCTAATTGTTATACTTGATTGATAATTTTTAAATGGAAGTCAGTGTTTTTAGCAATTTTTGTAAACATGATATATATATATAT
>NW_022695194.1:971437-989976 GCF_011630105.1 Anneissia japonica | reverse complement strand
CCCATAAAAACAACGAGCAGCCACATAAATGCAAATAATGATAATATAAAGTTTAAACGGAACAGTAGAGAAAATCCGATCAAGAATGACAAAACAAACTAAATATCCACTGGAAAAAATCCCAATATCTGCAGACGGATCCGTTTCGGCCTTCTAGGCCTCATCAATGCAGCTAGGGTAAAGATGAAGACCAAACGTTATGACCAGCTTGAGCAGGGCCTAGGCTAGCCCGACGTTCAACTGCAGCATCGCTAATGAACCGTCAATGCCAAACCAAGACAGTATATAGATACGGCCCAGGTGTGGATGCAAATATTGGAACAAGAGCTATGTTTATATATATATATATAAACATAAAAAAAACCTCCCATGCCTTCACCTCCATGTATTGAGGCTGCAGACTTCGACCCACCCTAAAACTTACCCCAATAATGATTTAAAAATTCAACATGAACGAAAGAAAGAGAAAATGCTGATACTTAAATACAAGTGAAACGATAATAAATGGCCTTGCCAATTTTTAGAGTGACAAATCAAACTACTTTATTTTCTCGCGTACAGACAAGGCTTAAACTCCCTACTGGTTGAAGAAAAAGCAGGGGATCGTCTTGTACGAGTGACATACATTTTTTCCTTTTAAAATATCAGTTATGCGCGCGGAGCGTAAGTACAGTGATACTATTGATTTTGGGCTCAATAGGTAGTCCATACCCACCTCAGGGCCACCATGGTTGGGGCTGAGGTGAGCAAATTCTAAGAATAGGCTCCTCTAGACACTCGGAAATGGCACTCTCAGATGGTGTTCCTCGACAAAATTATTGACTTCTAATCAAGGACCTATAGTCTATTCTATACTTGGAAGGTCGATTCGCAAAGCAAATTATGATTATGACACTTCTAGATGCCCGGAACAGTGGCGTATACATCGCAGGTTCAGCGGATGATTGAACCTGGGCCACCAGTCTTTAGGGACCCTGATCGATAAGGGTCCCCGCCTCCTTATAAAAATCTAATAATGCAATGCATAAATAAAAATCTAGATTCATAGTATTTATATTTATATAATATTACACATTATAATTTAAATTTGTTAAAAATAATCACTTATGCCTAGCAGCAGTGGCCTAACTACCACAGGTTTAGGCGGTTCATTGAAACTGGGCCCCTATCAAAAAAATCTAATACAGCAAAGAATATTGACTAATATTATAATATTTATCTTTATATTTAATACTGAACTTTAATTTAAAATTGTCAATAACTAAACTTAGAAAAATGATATCCCAATGCCTAGTTGTAAAAATGTCAGTCAAAAGCCAATATCTTCGTGATGGATGGAAATAAATACCCGGTCATCTATGCACGCATGAATGCCTGACCAATATAATTAGCAACAGAATATAGCTTGTTAGCAAAAATTATCCTTTCTTTTCCTTTAATGTAAAGACTTTACCGGCGCTGATGTTTGCTGGGGCGTTTGTCCCTGTACCCTGATCGGGGTCCCTTGGAGCTCCTTAATTCAGGCTTGTTGGGCTCCCTTCACTTTAGCCTGCATTAGTCATAGTGTACTTAACTTACGCTTTTAGGGCCTATCTCAAGCTCTTTTTGTGAAATTTCATAATATTTCCAATAATTCATAATAGAAATTGCAGTTTCACGTGAAAATGTCTGCTTGAATTTAGATTACACGAACGACAGTGTTAGTTATTTTTTTGCATTATATTTTATTTATTATTGCAGTTCACTTGATGACGACATATGAATCTAGGCCAGATGGAAATCCAGTTTGCCGAATGCCAAATTGCCGATTGTTAAGTCTGAGTTTATGGCGGATCCAGGAATTCTAAATAGAGCTGTCTCTTATACACATCTAGATGTGGGTTTTGCGGATGGATGATGTATTCTACCCCCATCTAGCCCCACCATGGTTGGGGCTGAGGTAAAAAAAAAATTGATTATGGCACCTCTAGATGGCCGGATGCACTTCCAGACATAAAATTTGAATATATTGTTTTTTTTACTCTGGATCCGCCCAGCTAAATTTTAAATGTAAATAAAATCAAATCCCTGAACTTTACCAAGCCTATGCCTTCTATTCTTGTTGCAGTGTTGATGCTTAGAAGGAGCACTACCGTATCTATTAATGCCTTTAAGGTCAAACAGGGGGCGGCTTATACGCTCGCTAAACATACAAAAATCGCCAAAACTCGTGGGTCGTTTTCTTATGATTATGACATCATATGATTTGATTTGTGAAATTATTGTTTTTAATAAACGATAAATCGTTATCGAATCGTGGTCCTCTTATTTCTTTCATTGTATTTTAGCTTTTGTCTTTATCGTTGCAAGTATAAACATATTAAGTGTTTCTGACGTCAACATTGTACGTGTCCGAGTTTTCATTACTGTAACGCAGTATTATTTTATTATTTTGTTCACATCTTCATGTATATACTGTAGGCCCTATGTGTGTATGAATTCCTACAAATGTAACAACCACATCCCACATTTAAACATGGCCGGCGGAACCGGGGGGGCCGTGGGGGCCCGGGCCCCCCCCCCCACTTTTTGGCAAAAAATTATATAATGCCTGGAGATTTTTATATGATCGGATATGCAAGAAAAGAAGGAGGGAAGAAGGAGGAGAAGGAGGGGAAAGAGAATGTTTATCCAGTACCCGACCGAGTTACATTTTCTCTCAATTCACATTGGCGGATCTGGAGGAGGGGGTCATGGGTCCTGACTTCTCCCTTGGGCAACAAACCCCCACCCCTTTCTTGGGATTTATCGATTCATGGAAAAAAATCGTATGTAACTACTCAATTTTTGTGTGTATATATACACACATAAGGCCTATCTACTGTAATAACAATGGGAAAAATTTACCTGACCGTTTTCAAGAGGGGGAACCTTGAATTTTAAAGAACCTAAATTAAAGTCGCTAAAAGATACTTCAGAAGTTGGGAAAATTATTTTCCCACCATTTAGAAATCAACATTTTCCTGGGAAGAACCTGAACCTCCCTTTTCTCTTTGGGTTCATTGATTCATTATAATAATTTTCAAGAGAGGAAAACCTTGAATTTTGAAGAACTTAAAAGTAATTAAAAGACACCTCAGAATTCGGGAAAACTCATTTCCCGCCTTCTAGGAATCAAAATTTTCTCGCGGAAGAACCCCCGGACCCCCATTCCTTTTTGGGTTTCATCGATTCATGGAAAATTCGTATGCAACTACTCATATTTTTTTAATTTTTATGTATGTATACACGCATAAAGCCTATTCACTGTAATAACAATGGGAAAATTACCTGACCGTTTTCAAGAGGGGAAAACCATGAATTTTGAAGAATTTAATGTAATTAAAAGACACCTCAGAACTCATTTCCCACCTTCTAGGAAACAAAATTTTCCCGGGGGAGATCCGGACCCCATTTCTTTTTGGGATTTATCAATTCATGGAAAAAAAATCGTATGCAACTACTCATTTTTTGGGTGTGTATATATACACACACACATAAGGCCTATCTACTGTAATAACAATGGAAAAAAAAATTACCTGACCGTTTTCAAGAGGGGGAACCTTGAATTTCAAAGAACCTAAATTAAAGTCGCTAAAAGATACTTCAGAAGTTGGGAAAGTTAATTTCCCACCATTTAGAAATCAATATTTTCCCGGGAAGAACCTGAACCTCCCTTTTCTCTTTGGGTTTATTGATTCATTATAATAATTTTCAAGAGGTTCTTCAAACCTTAAATTTTGAAGAACTAAAAAGTAATTAAAAGACACCTCATAAGTCGGGAAAACCCATTTCCCGCCTTATAGGAATCAAAATTTTCCTTTTCCCCGGACCCCCGTTTCTTTTTGGGATTTATCGATTCATGAAAAAAATAATACGTATGCAACTACTCATTTTTTTAAATGTATGTATACACATATAACAGGTCTATTTACTGTAATGAGAAAGTTTACCTTACCGTTTTCAAGATGGAGAAAACCTTGAATTTTGAAGAACAAAGTCATTAGACACCTAGCTCAAAAGCGAGAAAGGTCATTTCCCGGCATCTAGAAATCAACGTTTTCCCGGGGAAGGAATGTTGACCCCACCACCTAGATTTGATTCCAGATCTGCATGATACATATTCCCATTAATCTTATAAGTGGGCCCCCTCACTTTGAAAAACGTTCCGCCAGCCCTGTTAAAAAACAGAGCCCCCACCATATATGTAATAATGATCATCGCCCACAAATTTGATAAAATTAGGGGACACCCCTATTAACTGCAGTCAGGAGCTTTCATTTATTCTGCCAAATACATAAACCTTTAGGAAAAAAAAAACAAACGATTTTTCTAATCTTAAAATGATTATATAACATTTACCTCAGCATAATACTAGTCAAGAAAGTGATTGGCCTGCAGGACTGCTTTTGCCGCCCCTGCGATGTAAGCCTGCTGTTTAATGCAACTATGCATAATGGGGCAGCAACTAAATTTAAACTAAGTTTCTGACAGGGTCTTAGTGTAAAAGTTTATGGAACGCTGATCTATCACAAGTTCAACCGCTAGTAAGCAAGCATGACGAGTGTCTACTTTTTGCATATGCAAATTTTTTTTTATTTGTGCAAATCAAAATAATTTTTTCACACGCTTAGTCGCTCTATGAACCAAGAGTGCTAGAAGAAGTTTAGAAGTGGTTTGGCACAGTGGGATTGGTATGTTTTCAAAAATCTTGAGGTCAGGGTTTCAATTCCTCGCCGTGCATTTCACTTTGGGCAAGGCACTTTATCTACAAAGCTTCTCTCCACCCAGGAGTATGAATGGGTACCTGGTAGGGTGGTAATAGTGTGAAGCGCTTAGAGACCTTGTTAGTGTTAAGCGCTATATAAGTCTAACATATTATTATTATTATTGTGTTTGTTCAAGAATTAGTGAAAAACTGGCTTTTGTAATGAGGAAAACACTAAAACTAGAAACATCAACAACCAGAAATTCACTGCCTCAACAAAGATAAACAATAGTAAATATCCATACAACACACATGACATCTGATAATCATTTATTCCAGGAATTATGGACTTACCAATAATCCAACAGTTCACTGCAGATATTTAAACATTCAATTTATTTCATTGGGTAGATTGTGACCAAATATGACAAACACAGCAAATACTGAACAAGATAATGAGAGAATATTAAGAATAAAAATATCTAAATATGCCAATAGTACAAAGTGAATATTACAATTTACGATAAAGAAGAAATTAGTGTTGCAAATAGAATCTTATGCACAACAACACAGTATTTGTCACCTTTTGGCATTCATGCAAAAGGTAAGGTTGCTTCTACCAACGGATACTTTAATATAAAGCGAGTCTTTGAAGTCGTATCTGAATTTGTCATAAGAACGTTCACAAAAAATTAGCCACAGAGAAGACATTCTGTATGTAAAAGTGAGTCTTAAGTCGTATCTGAATTTGTCATAGAAACGTTCACAAACAAATGAGCCACAGAGAAGAAACATTGTGTGAGTATGTAAAGACAGCACTAATCAAGCAATGCTTTCAACATTAATTTATACCAATAATTAAATTCTTTAGTTTTTAAATAACTACTTTGATGAATAATTATTTTAATATATATTAGATGGAATCTTTGCTTTTTTTTCCCCATTACTAATCCATATTTCAAATTTTTATCATCCTGAGTGGTCAATTTATTGTGACTCCTTAGCAGCTAGTTTTCTCTTCAGGCTTTCTGGCATCTCTGGTGGAGGTGGGCGTGGCATCCTGAAGTAGACCTTCACAGAGTCGTAGATGAACCATTGCAGGGCGGTGAGAGTACCAATCATGATGATACGTGGCGTCAAGCCCTTCCATAAACCTAAGAGAGTAATAGAAAACATAACTTAGAATTTGACATTTCCAATTTATGATGTAGATTTACATGTATGTTTCCAATTCAAATACAACATTTGGGACAAGGATTTTCCATGGTATTTAGCAGCTTTAGTGTAATAAAGGTAAGACATTTGTTAATATGGGACCACAGAAAAAATTGGGTCTTTAAATAGAGGATCTTTAATTAAAGGAAGACCTGCTTAGCTTATTTAAATTCCTCTGGTTCTTATTGTACAAAAAGCTACCCAATCTTGTAGTTTTGCCCTTAAACATTTTAAAGAATTATTTTTAATGTTTAACTAAAAAGGAATTTTAAGTGGAATGAAGTGGGTAGAACAAATATGCGAAGTCTCACCACTAAATAAGTCGCATCGTTGGTGAAACATATTGAGATATTCACCAAAACAGGCCAAAGTGAATATTTTTACAAAATTTTGATTTTAATGTTTTTGAATAACTTGATACTTATATTTTATTATTGTATACTTTGTAAGTGAATTTTCTTGCCAAAACAGTGTTCTCTGCAAATATTCTGTAATTCTAGTCATATTATTTGTACAGGTTAGTTTATCTTTGAGGTTGATTTTCTCAAAACGTGGTTTTTATACACCTAAACTTTAAATGCTAACATCTCTGGATTTACTTATAGTAGGGAAGCCATACAAAGACCATAATGAAAGCTTATAATGTAATCTACCCAAATATATTTACTCAATTTTTGAATTTCTAACCATGAGACTCATTTTGTGGCGAGACCTCACATATACATCTCCACTACGCAGTTTCATGTGCAAGTCCTTCGCCAGATTGTTTGCTCTTGCTTTTGGTTGTTCGCTACAGCAAATGTTGGCATCCAAACATTTTCTAATTTTTGCGAAGCGCAATAATGTGCAGCCAATCAGAGCTCGGACAAAGAATTTATTGCACCCGTGAGCTGAGAATCGCCATCACTGAATATACCCCTCACCATGGCACAATGACAAGTCAATGGCAACATGGCACAATGTGAAAAATGCATATTGAAATTCTTTTCCCTCATGTAGTGGAAAATAACGAAGTGCTCACACAAATTTGGTGTGTCGCATGAATGATTTTGCCTAGCGGAAAACCACCTTTAGGCACCCTGATTATAATTTTGCATTCTACCACTGAACTTATCAAACTACTGTAACGCTATAATAAAGGAATGACACCGACCAACAATAAGCAACAGAAAGAAAAATGACCCTGAAAACAATACCTTCCCGTCAAGGAAATTCTCGATGAGAGTGATTACATTTGTCCCCATTACAAGAGTGTCCATTGGGATAAATGACAATCAGCTGAATGTTTAAAGGCAACCAAGCGCTGCACAAAGGTCAATGAATCCAGCAATGGAGGTAGATCAATGTCACACACTAATGACTCAAGCACTTCCGACCGAACAACAAAAGCGTTGCTGGGCAACAAAACATGGACAGAAACCAGTTAAAAACCGATGTGCTGGCCATGCAATGTGGAGCCCCAGAGGTGGATTTAAGAAGTGTGTCTTAGGTCCTGTCCTGACTGTCCATTTTATTGGACAAAATCATGCGACGTGCCTAAATATGGGCCATGACTACGGGCACATCATGACTGTGGGAATACAACAGTATTTTCTCAAAGAAAATGATGTTATAGTGTGGACAGATCATTGTTTAACATAAAATGTTTGATGCAACAAATATTGATGTAGTTTCTTTTACAAAAAAAAGATCATTAACAGACTTACCAGCCATTCCAAGATCCTTTGCTGCTTGCAGTTGAGTGCTACCAACCTCCTTGTTCAATTTGGATACAACCGAGTCAGCAGGATGAGACGCAATAGCACAGAACACGCCAGCTAAAAACAGCACAAAATAAAATATCAACAATAATTAAAATGTGATACAGCATTACAGAATTAAGTGTTGCTATTGCCCAGTAGTAACAAAAGCTGTATCCCCACTTTTGCCATATGAAAAACTGTTTTACAATATTAGGACTTCTTCTGGCTCGCCAAGTTATAGAATCATGGACTTCTTTTAAAGAATTTTCAGGACATTTTCCTGAGGCGTAAAAAGCATTGAAGTGAAAATGTACATGTAAATAGATTAATTTACATACTGTCATATAATTAAGAGGAAATGAGTTAATGATTAACTGAAAGAGGAATAAAAGAAAGTATACAGAGGCAAGATGTATAATACTGTAGAAAACAGATCAATGGATGAGTTGTATTTTCGTATACAGTATTCATTAAATACCAAATAAAACTGATTACTGACGAATGAATATTGTATTATAATTGTTTTATCATTTAAATGTGTGTTTGATTCATAAAGTTAAAACTTTCACTTTATCTTTCAAATGTAGCACTTTAACAATCGATTTTACATGTAAAAAATGACAACCACCATCAAGTACAAGTTTAGAAAATGTGTTTACTTTCTTCTCTTATGTTCAATTGAGACAGTCTCCGAAAAATAAATCTTACCAATGTAGCCAGCAACAAAGGTGACAACAAGCTGCTCTGGTTTGCAGCATTCTGATCTTGGTTTTGGTACCACCTACTTGTACAGGGCTTCTACAGTACGCTAAAAATATGCAAGCTTCATCATAATGTATGGGATTAACGAAGCCACAATAGAGGAAGGCCCTTGTAAAATCTACGACCAAATTGAAATATATGCATGTTAACAGCGGCAGTAACAATAATAATAAGAATTATTTATGATGAAAGTATTTGGTACATTCATGCAGTGAACATTCACGCATGACTAAACACTGTTGTAAGCCCATAGTCATGATGTACCTATATGGTCATGATGTGATGTCATCATCACCATTATTTAGGCAAGTTGCATGTTTTTGTAAAAAATAATGATAATCTGGACCATTATTTCACGGTTCTGTGGTCTTTGCCATATTCCTCTCCCAATCACTTGAAATCATTTTTATATTATATATTTATTATTATTTTAGTTAAATGTTGTCTTGCTTTTATAGGGTTGTTTTAGAATTTAACGGTTTGTTATTATCCCATCATGTATGTATGTATTACTGTATGTATCTTGAATCTTGAGCATTTGCGTCGCGTTCACGTCATAACTTCATGACTATATATAGGCACGTCATGACTATACAATATGGGCATGCTAAAGTGGCTAAAGTATTTTGTCAAAGAAACTTTAAAATCTGGAAAAAGCTTTAGACAGGCAAGTTTAAAATACGCACCCTCTAATTCCTTCTGATTGCATCATTTTTGGAACTCCACCCTTAACGTGCCTGCAAAGCCTAGGGATGTTTGGATCTTGACCATAACTGCTTCCATTGGCGCCAGAGCGACATCAGCAAAGAACTCAGCACTCGTGTGGGCAGCCAAGTATAATGAGGTTCTATAAAGGTAAGAATTTAATTAAGAGAATAAAATAAAAAAACAATTTTAAATGATGTACAAGTAATACTTTCAGTGGAAAAGCAGATGAAATAGGAACATTATTATATAAATATCACCTTAAATTTCAATCATACAAAAGATATATTGCAAAGATACACACCCAAAGAATTTCATCTGGTTCCATAAATATAGTAGAGAATTATCTACTTTGTTGAACCATTAGTTGCAAATATACAGTATAAAATTTAGGTAAACAGAATAAAAAAGTGTTTATCATTTACCTCTCCAACCAAATTGCTGTACAGGATCTTAGAAACTTCATAAAGACTGAAATTGCAAAGTCCCTGCATGGAGTAGCTTACCAAGTTTGTGCCCATCCTTTAACAATGGCTGGCACTCCTTTCTCCGCTAAAGTTACACGGAAACCATTTAATTAACTCTTGTATTTCGTGGGATCAACCTGAGAGAATTAAGTGATTTGCTTACGCCTGGATTCCTTAAAATCGTGACATTGTCGCTGCAATGTTTTCAGTGCCTTCGTACTTGGTAGAAGTCCCTGATGCAATCGACCAGCCACTCAGCATCGCCAAAAGCAGCTGTCAGCAATAGCATGTAGTGATTGTAAGGAAAACCAAACTTTACACAAAAATAAAACACAAAACGTTTAAATAAAGATATATCTGTACTATACTCTTATAAATAAAATTCCACTGACAAGATAAGAGTCTGCAGCACGTGTGTTAGTAGACACAAAATAATTTCGTTTCAAATTTTGTAAAACTGGTGTAAAGCAATGGATATTTTTTACTAGATTCTACGTCATTATAATAGCCAATAGCATTGTACGAAACTCTGCTTACTGTGAGCACTATACCATTCCTCAACTTTTTGATTGGGGCCAAATGTTTGGCTCACCGAAAAATGTTCGCATAATCTCTTCAGATCATTAAAATTTTATTTAATACGAAGCACGACAAACAAAAATATAATTACATTAAACAAAAGTGCAATTTCAAGTATCGGTGTTACTTTTGTAATGCGTGCGTCAACAATAATTCAGTGTAGAACTGTTTAAATAATCGTTAATAAAGCAAGCACAAACGAAATTAAACAACTATTCAGATATTTACAATAATTTAATGTTGGATAACGCACTAAGCTATCAAAACATCTGTACTGCAGGTATGACAACTTGAAAGTGTTAGTTTTGTTCATTTCTATTTGTTTCTATCAGCGGAAAATTATAACGAGAAAAACATTCTCTATGTGTTTTCGTATAACCAATAAATTTCTGGCAACAAATCCCAAAATTGATGTAGTAAAATGTCCATCAATCATGCATTTTTTTAAAGATACTGTCGTCCCATGAAAAATACAGAAAACAAACACACAACAAATCACTTTTGAAATTAACTTGCTTATTTTGAACATAAAAATTATCAACTTTTAACAAATGTTAGTTTACAGCGAAAAATGACAGACTGGACGTGTTTTATTATTTTTGTTAACAGTTTCCAGTATAAATCAATGTACAAGTTTGTTAAATTCAATAATTTGCCTTTTAAAATTTATATATATATATATATATATATATATGTATATATATATAATTGACTAGACCTATTACTAAATACTTCTAAAATATGTAAATATACATCAGCACACGTTTTACATATAGGCCTACTATAAATATATCATATAGGCCTAAGCGTAACTTTTAATAATCTCAAATGGATAAACCCCAGGCCAGGGCCAGGGCTTTTAAGATACAGAAATGTGATATTGTATGGTTCAATTTGGTTTGTATACTTTTGTAAGCTTTTATAAAGTTTTGTTTAATAACACTACTACTAGTAGTAGTAAAGATTATAATAATGATTATGACGATGATAATGATAATAATAATAATAATATTAAAATTGTGCTAAAGGCGAAAAAGAATTGTTGGGATTTTTTTTATCATAATTATTAAAGTATAAGCTTAGTAAGCTTTAAGTTAGGCTTAGGTTTCCTGCATATTAAGTAGATCATTGATAAGAGATCATGAGAAATTTGTTGGCGCTTCATTTTGATAATACAATGATGATGTGATAATGATGATGAATTTTACTATATAAAAGTGTAATTTTCGGCCATCTAGAGGTACTATTTCTTCATAATATTTTCTCACTTCAGCCCCAACCATGGTAGAGCTGAGGTGGTTGTGGAATCACGGCTGTGAAGTATGTAAAGTACATGCTCAAAAACAATGTTTTTAGGTTTTGTTTTCTATGGTACATCACACATAATAAGATCTCTATGCTTTCGAGAATTCGTGATACAAGATCACTTGACAAGTTTGTTGGCGCTTCATTTTGAATAATGGTGGTGATAATGAATTTTACTAATAGTGTCTTTTCTGGCCATCTGGAGGTACTATTTCCTGTAATTGTTGCACCTTATCCTTAACCATGGTGGGTCTGAGGTGGGTGTTGACTCACGAAATGTTCCCCCACCTCCACCTCCACCTTTCAAAACAGATCTGCGCGATTCCCTGGGTATGACATTAAACGCCATCAAGTCGGTACCCAACTAAGAGTATGTCTTAGTGACTGCTGAGGCGAGGGCATAAATTTGTTTTTAGGATGTGATCTGGGTTTTCATGCTCATTTTCCGTGATTATGATTATTTTGGATAAAGAATGTTTTGAGCAGTGACGGATTCAAGCCCCCTAAATTAATTGTTTAATAGAAGAAAACGAAAACATTTTCAAATAGCAGTCCGAGAGTTTAATTTCTAGCCATCTAGAGGTGCCTTAATCATAAATGTTCTTACCTCAGCCCAAACCGTGTGTGAAAGTTCCTCCCTGGGAATTCTTGAATCCTCCACTGTTAAGTTATTAATAACTATTGTTATTCTTACTAATATTATCTATGATGCGTCAATTGCAATGTTCACTTTATCTTCTAAAAACAGTCCTAAAAACGTTCAGAGTGTGCTACTTCCCAGGGGGGTTCGCGACCTGGACTCCACCGGAGTCCTACGTACCTCGCATAACGGCTCCCCACCCCCTTTCAAAATCCTGGCTACGTCCCTGGGAGCCACTAGGGCTCATAGGGCTGGAGCTTATCCCCAGTTTCTGTAGTGTGAAGTTGATGAAAGTTGACACTAGTCTGTCGTATGTTAGTAGGCCTACTTAGCAGTTTCCTGGTACCCATTGATACTGCTGGGTGGACTGAAGCAATGTAGCTAAAGTGCATTGCCCAAGGACACAAGCGAATCTGCACAGCGGAGACTCGAAACCCCGACGTTACTATTGAAAGCTTGAAGCTCAATCTCAATCTCTCTCTCAGTTTACTCTCCTATATCAGCCTCTATTAATATTAATTAATATTTTGACAATACAGTAGTTGGACAGTTATAACTTTATTATAGAAACACAAAGCATTGCGTTTGTCTCCTTTGTCTCTCTTATGCCAGGCTCTAATAATTGCAAGAATTTCGATTCAGGTCGTACGACGCAGCCCAACTCGATTTGTTGTCGCGTCGGGCCTGTGTGAGTTAAACGCAGATGCGATGGTGTGCGTCGGTGGCAGTCGTGTCGTAGAATATTAAACATGTTTAATATTTCTCACGACGGCTTAAGACTGTCCAAGATGATAAATCGGGTCGGGCTGCGTCGGCCGACGCTGTCTGAGTTGGCCTTTATATGTTTGCTTGTCATCATGATCCAATGTTTTTGTTTTTGCTTTTTACGTAACGTTATACGTATACTAAAACGGACAATAAACAAGTACATCACCAGCTTTATTTTCTGCATCAACTATTCGCATCTATCTTAGCATTGTCGGTCGGTCTGTCCATCTGTCGGTCTATCAGTCTCCATGAAGATTACCATTGTTTTCAGTTTTGAGGCATCTTTAGAATCCCGTTCTTGTTTTATTGCTATACTCTTTTGGAAATTAGAATTACAGTATTTAATACCTAAAAAATCAAATACTGCATGGCCATTTTCAGTCAATAAAAACAAACTGACTTCATCACCCTCTTATCTAAGCAAAAAACCCTGCAATGATCCTGCTAATATGAATTGGCCGATGGCCAACACGTTTACCACCACCACCACTAATTTCATCTGCTGTTGCGTAAATACAGTACCCCCAACATTCTAGCCATGCTCTCTCAACGATTACCTTTTCTTCACCAAAACAATTCGTTTATCTTCGATTAAAGAAGTGCCCCTTGAATTTTCCAATTTCCCATAAGCATCCCTTCAATTTTTATCTATTTCCATAAGCGCCCCTCAATTTCCACTTTGTTTTCATAAGTGCATTGTTTGAATAAGTGCTCCGTTTGAATAAACGCCCCTCAAAAGAGCCAAAAATATTTTAAGCGCCCGGGCACCTTTTCGGGCGAGCACGGGAATCAGGCCTATTATCACCATCACCACCACTATACACCACTAGATTTGCCTACAACCCCACGTTATACAAAGTGGCGGCGACAGCGGGGGTGGCGGAGGGAGGGAGCTTAAGCACAATCAATCACAATCACAAATCAATTTATTCAATTAGTTAATTAGTTAATTAAATAGTTAATAATAAAAATTTTAAAAGAAAACAGAAAAATGAAAAAAATTTCCTTTTTCATTTTATGTTATAAAAGTAATATAAAGATTTTCTTTTCAAGAAGAAAATATATAAAACGCATAATTAAATTTCCCTTAATTTAATGAACAACTTAATCAAAATAGAATTTTTCTTTAATTGTGTATACATACATAAATAAAAAAAGACATACATACATATATATACATATACATACATATATATACATATAAACATATATACATATATATATATATAAATCAAGAAAGCCGTAGCTATGCTACACGATGTATTATTATGTCCTTCATATATATATATATATATATATATATATATTTATATATATATATATACTGTGCAGAGTAGGTTGAAAGCAGTTCATCTGGACCACCTCCAATTAAATTAAAGACTGCTTTGTGTGGTGCTAAATTAACCAATTTCTTTAAGTGGTTTTTAATTGGAGGGAGACCCGTAGAGGGCTCACATATATGTCTAGTGGAACCAACACAATACATGCATATACATAAAATCATATATATATATATTTATAATATATATATATATATATATATATATATATTTCATAAGAAGACCTATATATCATAAGATTTTCTTTTTAGCAAGTCAATAATCCAATCAATCCGGGGACTGTGGTTTATGGCATGATTTGAGCTGCAGAGTGGAAACATAATCTTATTAGGTCAATATCCAAATGAGGTCTTGGACAGATGAGACCTCCGATCCCTGGGCAGTATATTTCCAACTTTACTATTTTTTACATTATTTGTCTATGCCTAGTCCTACTCCCCTTTTTCTTTTCCCGACCTTTAGCACATTCTCATCTGAGTTCGAGAGAAGAAATACAATGATCCTGCCATCCTGCTGATCTCAGTCGGCCGATGGCCAACAAGCTAACCGCTACCCACCACCACTTACATTGCATCTGCTATTTTGCTGTTATGTAAATATTCACGCATTCTTGTCATGAGCCATGTTCTCTGGAAGATTATCTTTTCCACCTAACGATCATTCGTAGTAATGTCCTTTTCATTCAAAAAGTGCCTCTTGAATTTAATAATTTCTCATAAGAAACCCTCGATTTTCAACTATTTCCATAAGCGCCCCCTCAATTTCCACTCTGTTTTCTTAAACGCCCCGTTTAAATAAGTGCCCCGTTTCAATAAGCGCCCCTCAGAAAGTGCAAAAAAATATTTTAAGCGCCCGGGCGCTTGTTCGTGCGAGTACGGTAATGTCATTTCAAATAATAACAGTCGTACTTATAGTAATAAACATTTAGTTTATAGTAATAAACATTTTAGTAATATTATTATCACATTATATGAATAATATCAATAATTATGGTATTAAATGTATTCATAATATTATTAGTAGGCCTAGTATTAACAATTATTTTAAAATGAAATAATAATTGAATGTCGTTTAGAAATTACTGTAATTAAATTTTAATTACAGTAATTTTGATTGCAACATTCACTACAAGTTATGTAAAAAAAATATAGAAAACATGCTAAATGTAGATAATGAATTCCAATATTTATATTATAGTTACATATGTACATAACTGTTATCAAAAAGAGCATATATGTGACTACCATTAACAATATTAGCAGATAAAGTACATAAAACAACGCATTATAATCGGCCACCATTAAACATATTACCAGATACAGTACTTAAAACAGAGAATTATATACGTGGGCACTATTAACAACATTACTAGATAAAGTACTTAACGTATACTTTTATAGTATACGTGTCCACCATTAAAAATATTAACAGAAAAAGTACCGTACTTAAAACAGAGCGTTATATAAGTGCTTAAAAATGTTATAATAAAATGTTATTTACACATTTACCAGATACAGTACTTAAACCAGAGCATTCTATACTTTCATGGTCATTATTAAAAATATTACCAGATAAAGTATTTAAAACAAAGCATTATGTACGTTCCACCATTAAAAAATATTACCGGTACCAGAAGAAGTATTTAAAACCTAGCGTTATATACGCGGCCACCATTAAAAATATTCAAGAAAAAGTACTTAAAAATTTTATATTAACCTGTTATTTCTAGATTTAACAGATATAGTACTTAAAACAGAGCATTATTACGTGGCCACTATTAACAATATTTATTTATTTATTTCATTTCAACAGACCAACAGCGAATCATCGCCACTAACAGGCTGGTAAAATATATAAAATTTAAATATATCAAATATATAGACGAAAGAGTACAAAAATCTCACCTATTTAAATGATTGATAATAATAGAACGAAATATAGACAAACTATTGTGAAAAAAAAAATGTCAATACAGTATTAGAGGTTAAAATAAGAGAATTATATTGAAGAGAAAGTTTAGAAATAAAACTACGTTTACAGACATCAACTCTACAAAAGGGGACATTAAAGGTAGGACAGGAACGAAGACTTCTAGAATTAACATGCAAACCAAACAGATGTACAAGATCACAATTAAAGTACGAGCTAACACATTTATAGAGAAAAACCATACCGTGAAATAAAAATCTATTCCTAGGGCACATTAATTTACAAGGGCGATTAAAATATTTTTCAAAAAACCTAATAAACTTAAGATGAATCCTATCGATGCGAATTAACTGAGATTCGGATGCAAAACTAAAAATAACACAGCAATATTCAAAATGAGAAGTAACTAAATAACGATATAAGGCAATAATGGCACCAGGGCTATTTATTTCTCTGCAATGTCTCTAAATGAACCCAAGCATTCTGTTTCCCTTACGAATAATATGATCAATATGTTTACCAAATGTAAGCTTACAATCGATGAAGACACCCAGATCGCAATGAACAGAAACTTTTTCTAAAACAATACCCCCAATTTTATAAGGAAAATATAAAGGTTTTAATTTAAGAGAGACAGACATTGATTTACATTTGGAGACGTTGAGAGAAAGACCCCAGTGCCGACTCCATGCAACAACAGCATCAAGATCTTCCTGAAGACCCCTGGCATCAATCTCAGTCCCGACAATACGATACAGCTTCAGATAATCAGCGTACATAAGGCAATGTGAGTTATTGACAAAATAAGGAAGATCATTAATGAATAAATTAAAAAATAAAGGACCAAGGATAGACCCTTGGGGGACGCCAGATGGAACGGGTTTGGATTTAGAACAAAAATTGTCAATAACCACACGTTGACTGCGATTAGAGAAATAATCAGAAATTAAGCTAAGAAGGGGACCAATGATACCAAATTTTTGAATTTTAAAAATAAGTTGAGAATGGAAATGCAGTCAAAAGCTTTGGAAAAATCTGTGAATATAATGTCACATTGTAATTTAGAGTTGATTGCATTAAGTGCGGTGGGTAAAAAACTAGCAAGATTAGTTTGAGTTGACCTACCTAGAATAAACCCGTGTTGAAATGAACTTAAAACAGGAGAAACATGGGAAAAAATTTGATTAAAAAAAATACGTTCAAATATTTTGGAAAGAGACGGGAGCAGTGAAATGGGACGGTAATTAGTAATCTCATTACGGGAACCCCCCTTGAAAATGGGACAAATATTAGCTTGTTTCCAGACATCAGGAAATTTGCCCGTGGAAAGAAATAAATCAAATGATTTATTTTTTTTAAGGGAACAGAAAGCGGAACAGAACCAGCTTTAAACAAATGGTTACTGATACCATCACAGCCAACGGCCTTATGTACACAAAGTTTACTTAGATGACCTGAAACTGCATCAGCACTGACGGTTACCGAGGAAAGATAGTCCAAGGGGTACTCAGGAAGATCAGGAGCTTCAGGGAATTGAGACTGCTGAGAAGATGTATTATTATTATTATTATTATTAGTATTAAAAAATGAATTGAAGTAGATACTAAAAGCATTAGCTTTTTTCAAAGAGCTGGCATGGACTTGACCTTGATAATGGAGGACAGAGGGCAAAGTTGATGACTTCCGTGATGTTCTAATCACTGGACCAAATTTTTTTAGAATTGATGTTCAGATCGTTTGAAAGAGCATCAGTACCGCTGATTACAAAGTTTTTTTTTAAATTTGTTCTCTCCATTCTAAAATCTTCAACAGCAAGTCGAGTTTTAGTTCTTTTCTTAATTTTAAATAATTTTTCCTTAAGTTTTAAAGCTTTGTATAATTCATGATTAAACCAAGGTGGGAGCTTTCTTTTTGGTTTAAACACAGGAACAAGATTGTTGCATGGAGTAAATCATAAAATAAAGAAGTGGCCCTGATTAACATCATTAGTTAAATCAACAATGTTCCAAGGAATAAAATTTTAAGTATTTACAAGGACATTAAAATTGAGTTTTTTAAAATTGTATAAAAGTCTATTATCATTATTATTAAAATTATCATTATTATTATTGCACTGAAATGTATATAAAATAGACAAAGATTCATGATCAGATTTGAAAATATTTAATCCAGATGTAATACTAGAAGGGTCGAGATGTTTGCTACATTACCAGATAAAGTACTTAAAACCATGGAGGTATTATGAGAAGGAGATCACTCGAAAAAGCTACGCGCACGCAGCGCTATGCAAATGAACCAAGATCAAAGCTGCCGCAGCGCGTGAAGAACGTTTGCGCGATGCCTTTGAAGTCCCATGTGTTC
>NW_022695194.1:869649-971416 GCF_011630105.1 Anneissia japonica | reverse complement strand
CCCATGTGTTCCCCCCCCCCCCCACATACATCAAATTTTCAGCAGGCATATCTACCAAAAAATTGAACATGGCGAAATGGAGAGCACCTTCTTTTCTCGATGCGCACTACATACAGTCAATCACTGTGGCTGCGCATTTTGAAGCTGATACATTTATCTTTCATAAAATATCAAACATATTAATATTTTCCACCAAAAAGAGTTCCGAATTTAATGGAAAGGCAATATCAGCACATGAGGCTATAGAGCAACCGATAAGAGGAATATAATCTCTCCACTTTATCAACTCGATATCTGACTCTGCCAAATCATTAACATATGTCCGTTCCCTCAAAATTTCATTCACAATATTACCACTCGCATGAAATGATTCTTGCCATATGTTTTCAAACGTCGAAGTTATGTTTACGCGATCATCTTGATTAGGTATATCAGAAACCCATTCGAACCACTTTTCATCAAACTCCCTTTTAAGTTTTTCTTCCGTAAAATTCTTATCTGTTTCTGTAGTTCTTCTAAGCTCGTCAGCAAGATCCTTGGCCTTTTTTCTGTCTCTTATACACATCTACCTCCATGTTAAAACATAGCATTATATATGTGTCCCCATTAAAATATAACCAGATAAAGTACTTAAACATTCTATATTAACCTCTTATTTCATCGATCACATATAACAATTTACTTATTATATAGAGACAAATCTAAATACACATCCTTATTCATAATAATTTATTACACGCTATTACTGTATTCTAATAGGCCTAATTGCTAGACTAATTGTTTACATCGTTTTAATTATAAGTATAGTTTCGCCAATCTTTTGTAATTTAACAATCAATTGATAAGCAATAAAATGAAATGAATATCTAATTATAAACATCAATTTAAAAACGAGTATAATATTATATTGGATTTCATATGACTTTTATCACCACATAATTAAGTAGCTTATTTTTCCTTTCTTTTAAACAATTTACTTATTTTTTTTTATTGATTTTATAGATTGTAAGTGTCTATCATGTCGGCCTTTGCTGTTTCCCAGCTAATTTGCTCCCATTCATCTGGAATATCTCCTGGTTTACAATCATAGTATTCAGCAAGTTCTTCGTTGTAGGTTGCCATAAACCATTTCCAGTACAATTGTGACCCTGCTGCTATCGGCTGGATTTTCCAGGCTTTGTAGTATTCATTAACACTTTGGTATTCTTTGTAAGGATGCCATTTGTGTTCAGTGTCTATATTTTTGAATCTGTTTTCTGTCATTACAGATGATGTGCATACGTCGACATTAAGCTTCTTAGTGAATTCCCAATGATACCCAGCCACTCCTTGTGGTCGATGGTACTCTGTACGATGGTCATCATATTCGTCACCAGATTGAAGGTCACATGGTGCATTACAAAATGGACATAATTTAAGACAACCGAGGAGATCTCTTTTAAAAAACTGTTTACAAGGTTCAATCAGTTTAGTGAACAATTTAAAATTGACTGCTTCCTCCATTTCTTCTTCAGATTTTTTAAATTCGATTAAAAGGTTAGCATACATCTCTTTCACGTCAAATAAGTCGTCGTTGTTAAGAAAACCTATTTCAGGTTTTAAGTCCAATCTATTCCCGATATGTTTAAGTAATTTCGACCACCAAGCGCCCATAGTGCATGTCGAGGCAAAGCTTCTGCAAGTATCATGGATTGCTGTTCTTGCTATGCTGAAGAGTTCAGTGACCTTTTTGGAATATATTCTCCCGAAGACAGTTTCCCTTTCTTCTGTTTCTGTAGTGCAGAATTCCCTCAAGTTGTGTCCTATCATAATTTCCATAAATCTTGACGGATCTGCCAAGTATTTTCGGAATGCCTTAAAATCCTTATCATCTGCCAAGTCTATCAATATTTGTGCATGGTAACTCATTTTATTTGCGAATGTTCGACTTCGGGATGTGCGTACATGGTCTATGATTCCTGTTATGCAATTTTGTGTAAGAGATGTTTTTATGGCATTTGTCAGATCACGAGAAACTGCGTTACTTGCAAACACACTAAATTTTACAATAGTAACCTGATCTCTAAACATTTGCCATAATCTGTCCTTTTGTGATTCCATGTATCGTTTGAGGTCAGTTTCTCTTCTATATGTCTCTTGAAGATGATTGAGCTGGCCAAATAAATACCACAGAATGTGTATCGTATTTCGAATCAATCCTCTCTTTTTAAACTTGTACTTTTGTGTCTTCTTCACATCATTTAGTCGATTTAAAACAAAGTCAAACAGGACTCTGCCGACTTCGTCTGTGAACGTTTTTCCCTCACTTGGAAAGGTTTCAATCTTTCTTTCAGAGTCTGACTTTATTGATAATATATTATTATAGGCAATATCAGCACATGAGGCTATAGAGCAACCGATAAGAGGAATATAATCTCTCCACTTTATCAACTCGATATCTGACTCTGCCAAATCATTAACATATGTCCGTTCCCTCAAAATTTCATTCACAATATTACCACTCGCATGAAATGATTCTTGCCATATGTTTTCAAACGTCGAAGTTATGTTTACGCGATCATCTTGATTAGGTATATCAGAAACCCATTCGAACCACTTTTCATCAAACTCCCTTTTAAGTTTTTCTTCCGTAAAATTCTTATCTGTTTCTGTAGTTCTTCTAAGCTCGTCAGCAAGATCCTTGGCCTTTTTTAGAATTTCTTTTTCATATGTTTTAATGTCAGAATCAATTTTGGCTCTACCAATAACCTTTTTCTTAATCGCCATCAATTCACTCTTTAGAGATTTTCTCAGGTCTTGACACAATTCGTTCATCCTTAACTCTGTTTTTCTTTTCCATTGACGTGCTTTCGGTTTGCATCCAAAATAATTATTCATTTTGTTTTCGAATGTCTTTATTGCTTTTTCTAATGTAGTACTGTGTCTGGCTAGTATTTTCTCGCAGTCCACCTTTAGTACCGAAGGTCTTAGTTTATTACATTCAATTCGAAGCTCATTGACACAAATCATTGCATCTCTTCTCACGGTACGGGAATGCTCTACAAATTCTGTTTCAAGAGCATTAAACGCCTGGATTTCGAGTGTGTTTCTGAAATTGAATACAAAGTTTTCAGAAATTATCGCTTTCCAAAGATCAGATAGTCTATGATTGAAATCACTGATTGTTTGACAATCACAGTTTTGCATTAGGTCGATGACCTTTTCCCTTACTTGTAGAATACACGAACTGTAACCTGGATTTGGAGGGGCCATTGGTGGATCTCCTTGCCAAAGACTAGAAATATACATCACGTGCTTATTTTCTTGAAAATTTATTACGTCAGAAAATACCTCATATTTCTCGCTGCAGTTTTCTTCCTTGGCAGCAATTTTTGTGATTTCATCCAACATTCTCGTCATTTTCCTTCTTTGTGCAGTATTTCTGTCGGAGGCTGTTACGTCTGCAACATTCTGGTGTACAAATAGGCAACTGGGTTTTATTTTTACAGTTTCCATTTTCATTAATGCATGAACAACAATTTGCAAGGTGTCTTGCATATCACTTGGATTTTCTCCCATTATGTTGATAATAGTAGCGTCACCTAAACCAATTACAAATGTAGCAATTTCATTGACACGGTTTGTATGTTCAATACTAGCTAACTCTGGAGCACGCAGACCTTCTGTATCAACCACCATGATATAATCACATTTGGTTGATTGTTGTAGGTCTGTGTGTAGCTGAACTAGCTGAACAAAAACACCTTTCGTACACCTACCAGCACTAACGGCAAACTGTAAACCAAACATTACGTTTAGCATAGTGGATTTACCAGTACTTTGTACACCTAATACAGAAAGCACGAACAAGTGTTTATTGCCAATTCTGTCTTGAAGGCACGACATAACATTCTTTATCCAAGCTATAGGAACATCCGACGCATCACCATCCATTAGTTCTAACGGATGTCCTTCAAGTAACATATCTGCGACAACATTGGGAAATCTCTGAACCGAATATGAGGACGGTGACAATTTGAAATGCAATATCATTTCGTATATCTGTCCAATCTCTCTATTAAAATGTTCCAACCCCACGGAAAGGTCAGTAAGCTTCTGATGGAGTTCATCGAGCTTCCTTTTCAACAATTCAGTTTCTGGAGTGTGTTGATTTTTATTTGTGTAAAGAGCATCACATAATTGGTTCCATTTACTGTTGTACTCCTCGCGTACTGGCTGCAGTTGATTAATGCTACACTGATCTGCCATTATTTTAACCCAGCAATAGAAATACTTTCTCTTTAGCGGTGGATATGAAAATGATTTCATAAACATCTCAACCAGGTTTGAAAATGTTTCACAATAACATTTTTGTTCCATTCGTAGCTCATTGAGTTCTAATTGTATCTTGGCAATATATTTTTCTACTACCATATTTCCCTTCTGTTTTAGTTGACATTGTTCTCTTTTTCTTTCAGCAATTTTAATTGCAATCATTTGTAAAGGTAGCAATTTTGACTTTTTATCAGCATCACTACTGTGGCCTGTGTAATACTGTAAACTCTTCAACGTTTCTTCAGCGCTTTCTTTTGCATCTACACATTCTTGGGTATCTTCATCAACGTAAAAGCCAATCTTTCTCGCTACAACATTACAGTCGTCTAAACTCCGTTTAAGTACGCCACACCGACCATTAGAGAGCATATCATTCAAAGAATTCACAATTTCTCTACTCACGTGCAAGGTATTTTTCCTGGACGTATATATCAATTCTACCTGCTTTGACTGATCGTAAGTGTCAGAATACCGCCGATCCAATGAAAGAAGTAAGTCCTTCATATGTTTTCCAGGTGTTCCTTCCGATACAAGAATTAGGTGGCCATTTTGTTGGTACAAGGACTCAAGTAAATCAACTTCTTGTTTATCAACCACGTCTGAGGTGATGAAGGCAATAGTTGCAAATGACACTTCCTTTAAGAAGGTTGTTTGATGCTTAAGTTCGGATGCATTCCCTCGTAAATTCATCATTGCTAGAGCGTCAGGGAATTTATCTTGGTCTCTACCAGTTGGAAGGTACCATGTCATTTCTAATACGCCGGTCGAGAGGGTTCTTTCTATAGTTCCACCGTTACTTCCGTAATGAAAGAAGACACCATGTTTTTGATCGTTGATAACAGCGTTGAGAATATTAGATTTGGATATACCAAGCTTGCCAATGCGAAGTGCAGACACGATCGACAGAGGGTGCATAGACATCGATCTTTCACACGATGATCCTGAGCATGTTTTCCATTGTTTTTTGATGGTTCTTGTCGCCCAAAGAAGCATTTCACACTTTTGACAACCGTCGATAATTATTGGGAGAAGCAAAGGTACACTAAACTGACACATTGTTAGTTTCTCCATAATTACCTGCCTTAAGAAATTGTCTGCACACATGAACAATGCGATTAGTACATCAGCAGGATTAACTTGTATGTTCGTTGCGCTGTTCTCCTCTACCACTGTAGGTGTATTTAGTAGTACTGAAAGCTTTCTTCTGCCGGAAAAATTTGTAGCTCTCTGTTTTTCTTCGAAAGATCGTCCCTCATAGTTACATACCATAAGACTTTGCAACACATACATTGAAGTATTTGTGCTGTTTCGAAGATGATCACGTGAAATTACATTTTGTGAAACGAGGAGAGCCTCCTGACGAGATAGTTTCTTAGGAAAATATTGTTTTAAACCCAACAGTTTAAAAATATTAAGGCAGTCAGGCTCTAATTCATATGCTTTTGGAATACTTGTCTTTAATCCACGTCTCCCTTTGTCAGAGTGTGTAGCTTTGTACAATGCATTGTGCAAGGTCATATCTTGATCATGGTCACTTACTTGATCATAATACTGATGAATATATAATAAGATTTCTCTCCAATTTTCAGGATCTTTGTTGTCCAAAGAGTCTATTTTGTCTCTGATTTTTTCTGGTAAGTCCTGGTAAGTTGTTGAATTCTGAAGTTTGTGTTTCAAATTATTACAGTCGCCGTTTAGCAATATCATTTCCAAAAAAACCGAAATAATAAAAATAGATATCTTTTGCTTGTCGTTTAATTTTGCATATATGGAAATGTTGTTTTTAATAGTAACTTCAAGGTTTGTAACGTCTTCGATAGTAAGTTTAGTACTAAGAAATCCTATCGTTTCATGAAAACCCAATGGTGTTACTAATGCAAAGAGAAGCTTAGCATCTGAAACGCGATTTTGACGATAAAAAACATCAACAAGTCGAATTACTGCTCTCGACAGGTATGATGCAACATTTGATATTGTTTGGTGGCGATGTCCGTTCAATTCAAGATCCCATATTGCTTGTTCCAAAAGAAGAGCAAAATCGCTGAACTCGGAGATGTCTTTGGTGTTTCTACCATTTCTTTCTGTTGGTTTCAGTAGTTGCTGCCACTTATAATATTCATTAAGCTTGTCATTTGATACACACGGCTGGTTTAACATATCGTTGTCGTTGATAATCTTAAAAATAACGGCGAGGGTGTCCTGTTTGGTAGGTTTTGTGAACTTTTTTAGAAAAATAATAATATCAAAATCTTGGCTTCCAATAAAAATATCGGACCATGCTCTAATGCTTCTGGTACACTTGATAACTTTCCCTTTTATATCAAGAATTTTTTCAAGAAATAAGTATTGGCGATCAGTATCTTCTAAAGATGTTACGTATGTATGTACCTCATTTATGAGAGCTTCTAATTCAGATGAAATAGTGAAGATATGGTAAACGTTTGACATATCCACCCAAGCTTTAAATAGATAATGTCCTATTGCTTTAGCATTTTGAATTTTGGAATTTTCTAGAATTTCCCAAATCGCAACAGGAAATTCCGTTCCTCGGTCGATTACATTCCAAGATTTAATGTCAGCTGACATTCCCAGTTTCCACGTTGGAAAATAAGAAAATGTTCTATGACCACCTGAGGCCGTAGTCGTCAGCACAACACACCTAGAGTATTGTGATCTAATTTTCCCTTTTATTTTGCCAGCATCATACTCAACATTAAACGCAAATCTGCCAAATGGTGCCTCCTTAAATGCTTCTATTGATTGTAGATTGATAGCTTGCACACCAACATCCCCACCAATGACCGCCTGTGTAGTTTCTGCAGTAATCCATTGAATTCCACCAAAATGAATAGGTCCTTGAAAAATGTGAGATCCGTAAGTGTTAAGAAACTCTTTACAGCACTCCATTACTCTGATTTCGTCAACCTCTCTCATGGAATTGATTTTTTTAAGATGTTCTTGGGCACTATCACTGAATCTCAGCTCATCCTTCCTGAATGTAAAGGAAGCAATAGGAAATTGTTTCATTTTCACAGTTGATATGTCTTTTCCTTTTTTGGAAGGTAGATTCACAGATCCAGAAATATATCCATATGTGTGGGCATGTTCAATGAATGATTTCACTTGATCTTTACTTCCACTCATAACCATATCTGTATTCGGTAAATTTGGTCCATTAAGAACAACCTTTGAAGGAACTTTTAACAGATTGTCTGAGGGAAAAGCGTAAATTCCATTTCCTGTGTAAAGAACGCCTTTTAAGCAACTCCCACTCGAAGCTGTTCGAATAAGACTTGTGAGGGACAGTTTGTAAGTAGGTTCCTGAGCCTCTAAATAACATTCCAATTTTGACAAATCTCGTAACACTTTTTTAAGAGAGGTGTTTGGCCGTATCCAGTTTGCTGATGGTATCTGCAGGATTTCTCTTAATGACTGCTCAGTGACATGAACAGTTTTACAAGACCTTGTTTTTCCATCTGTGAGAAATGACTCGATTTGCTTAATGCATTCGTTAACTAATCTAATACGGTTTCTTATGTTAACAAAATGCAATACAAATGAAGGATACTCATTGTGTATGCCAAAAAGGTTTTGAAGTTGTACTATCTCATTCCGTGTTTGACAAACATGTTTTAATTCGTTCAAGCAATCTAGTCCGATATGTTTGATTGATTCCATTTTTGACACTGCAAATTTTGTCTTCAGTATGTTAAACCAATGACGATCATTCAATCCTAGCTCCTTCAGCCTCATGCATAATTTATTTTCTGAATCTGTGATTGGTTGTTCTTCATCTTGAGGAATATTGAGCAATTCATGCAGCCCACTTACTTCGTAATCATCTGCACGTTCAAATACCTTTCGAATTTCCGCTCCGTTTTGTGTGATAGCCTTCAATTGCGAAATGTCATTTACACCTAACACTTCCCTCAATATTTTGGTCCACTTGACTGCATCTAGGCCAACATCTTTTATCAAACATTGAAGTTCACTGGGGCGCCAAAATGACACAGCATTCACAGCATACTCAAGTACATTGTACAACATAGACAATATATGCCCCATCTGTATGGACAAACATAATAAGTATTATATATACGTCTATCCCCACACCACACATAACCAAGGAATGATAAAAGTACCGATACGCCCATTGACAAAAAATGGAAATACATTTGACACTGACAGAACATGAAGAAATAGAAAAATAATCATTGAAATAATTAAAAACAGACCTATACAAAAACATAATCGAGTACAAATTTGGCGACAAGAATACGGATTGTAATATACAAAAATTATTTATTAATAATAATATGTAATCTGTCATACTACTTAGTATAGCGATCATTTAAATGATTGATCATATCGCGCAAATAATTATTTTTTTTATGATAACATAATAAATATGATAGCATAGAAAAATGTTCTATTAATGTTAATAGTAGATGGAAACTCAGATTGGTAGGCCTATATTATCGCACTTTGACTGACAGGCGCAATTATTTTTTCCCCAAATAAATACCGGAAATGTGTCCGTCGGGGGGATAGTTTATTTACCATTTTGCTTAAGTTCAGTGTAAATAATTAAGGAATAAAAAGGGCTGACGCCTCACCCTCACCCCTGTCGAAAGCCACCCAACAATGGATTATACCATTGTAAGGTGGGTGCACAATGGGGTGTTTGTCTTGATGTTGGTCTAGAATAGGTTTTGGTTGTAGTGCTAGGAGTTTTTGTGTCAGACCTCTTTTATTCTTTTTTGTATTATGCATTACAAACTGAGTGTAGCCTATACCTTGGCATAAACATTTATTACTCCAAATGCAAAACTGGATAGCTTCTCTTAATTATGCAATTGAGTGGTTTCTAGAAAATATTTTTTTTTACAGTCAACGTTAATTTCATTTACCCTTTTTTCAGTGTCATTACATCTTTCTCATTTTTCTTATTTTATTACAAACAATAAATAAATAAATATTATTTTCCTTTCTTTATTACCAATGACAAATATCTATTTATTTATTACAGTATTTATTTACTTTATTTACTATTAGCATTTATTTATTAACATAAAGTAAAGTAAAAATTTAGAATATTTTCACTTCCAGCGTATTGATATGACAATTATTCACAAATAAATATTAACTTTTCATTACTAAAGTAAATATATTCTTGACAAGTGCTATAAAGGGATTGGCTATAAAGAGCCATATAATAATTTTAAATAATTTTATGTGATATTTTATTTGTTTGTTTTTAAAATACCTTCAGTACTATTGATAAATACTACATTATAGTTATTTTATCAGGTTTTTGTGATACTTGTATAAAGCAATGACTATATTTTATTTCTCGCTTTCTTTTTTTATTTCATATAATACTTTTGTAATATTATTTATACTTTCATTACTATTGATTGACAGCAGGTAACTACTACAGTATGTTAATGTTTATAATAATGGAACAAAAAAGTAATCTCTCAATCATAATTTTACTATGACTTTTAGATAAAATTTGTATATTCTGACTATGTATATATGGGAACTGTATATCGTAATAATTTAATTTAGTACCCCTGATACATAAATAATATTAATTGTATCTTATGTTTTGACTAATTCTTGTATAATAGTTCATAAAATTTAAGTTGAAATTTTCAAAGTTTTTTAAATTGTTATGTATACAGTTAAGTAAATGTAACTTTATAGTATTGTACATACGTACAGCCTGCGTATAGATATTGAATTCTTAGATAATATCATTTTGATACGGAAAGGACAAAATTCCTTAAACATGTTGTGGTAATTTAATCTTATGTTGTTTGCAAGAAAAGAAAGTGAGAAAATTATATATTTATAGTAGGCCTATTGTACATAGCTAATTACTGTAATGTCATTTGTGATGAAGAAAAGAAAATAATATTGTAGTTGATTTTGAAATTACAAAAAAAATGTTACTTATTTTTTGTAATCAAATAGGCCTATGTTGTGATATTTAATAATGTATTTATGTTCTTTGTAAAGAAAAGAAGAAAGTAAAAGAATGAATAAATGTTGTAATTCCTTAAACATGTTGTGATACTTTAATCTTTGTGTTGTTTGCAATAAAAGAAAGTGAAAACAGTGAAATAAAACTGTAAAAGTATTAGAGAGCAGTGAAAATTACTTCACTTTTAATTTAATTAATGGAAACAAAAAAAATTAGATGATGTTTGCATTTGGAGTACTAAATCATGTTTATGCCTAGGTAGGCTACACCCAGTTTGTAATTCATAATACACAAAAGAATAAGAGGTCTGACACAAAAAACTTCTAGCACTACAGCCAAAAAAGTGTAGACCAGCAACAAAGCAAACACCCATTGTGCACCCCCCACCTTACAATGGTATAATCCATTGTTGGGTGGCTTTCAACAGGGGTGGCTTTCTTCCTACATTCTACCTAACAATGGCGTCCTATTATAAACAAACCTCGTCCTCGTCTTAATTATAAACTACACCTAGCCACTTCCCTTATATTTACAACTACCTCCATGCAATGGCTAAAGAAATCATTTAAAAAAACAATATTCTAAAAGGTAATAAACGCTTTGGTATACAGCTACCCTTTTAACTTCCCTATACATCCTAAATATAGTCTAAATAATATCAACAAAATAACATAATGTCGATAATGTTAATTGATCAACAAACAGCATGGCGAAACTGAAAATCAACCAATCAGAATAAAGTAATTAGCATGTTGGAATTTCCCACTGACTTGGAATTTCCATAATTTTGTTAATGTTAAATGTATTTGTTAAAAAAAAGTCATAAAATTAACTTGATCATTTTCTAGTAACCTACAAATTATTAACATGAGCATAGAAATTATTGAATGAAAATGTGTACCCTGATTTTTTTACTGGATACTAATATATTTTTTTAAAAGAAAGTCAGTGGTTTCAATCAAGAATACTTATTATCAATTAAGTAAGTGAACAATGAAACAAGTTGTCTTGCCTGTTGCTAAAATATCTAAAAAATGACATAATTACAGAATATTAAACACAGAGTATAAAACATTAAAACAGATGTGGAAAATAGATATATATATGTAACTGCATGAGTTGAGTAATTGCATTGGTTGGAATTAATTTACAAGTTTCAAGGTATGTGTTCTAAATAAATACACAATTGAAGATAAAAGTACAAAATATTATATATTGGCCTAATATGTATGAAGAGAGAAGATTAATATGAGTTAAAATCCCTCAGTACTGCATATTACCTGTTGAATGCGATAATGATTTACATTAATTTCGCCAATGGTTTAATTGGATACATCATTTTCGGCTTAAACGTCGGTAAAATATGTTTATATAAATACACTAATTTCTATGTTCAAGTTGATTACTGTAAATACCTGTACTTAAAAATGAGCAAGTTAATTCCAAACATGATTTTATGGTATTTTGCATCGAACAATGCATCTTTAAACACACCAAAGCCAAGACATTTTGGTGTTATAAATTCGAACATTTTATTAATGATATTGTTATCATTATAGGCCTACTATCTGTTATATTTGGATAATGTAGTGTTACAAGTAAGATTAAGCAAGGAGGTTGGATTAAGAAAACATATATGCCTACCTATAGACTAACCTACCTTTGAATGGATTGGTGACGGGTTCAAGCGATTAAGACTGAATCTGACTATTAAAGCACTTCTTACACTGGGAGCTTTCGATGACTTGCGCGACAACGACGCTAGAAATTAGATTCACTAATGCGTTTTGCATAAAAGTAGATTCGGCCATATTGTATGGAACGTCATTACTGACTTCAGTACAGATTCGTCATGCTTAATCGACGAATCTAAGACCACTTCTCCCTTTCATCTTGAGGGCCAACACTAATTAGTTTACAGTAGCCAATCCCCACCCCTAAAGACTAATTAGTATTATGTATTATTTAACTCGGTGTAGGCTAAAATGATAACAATTACTGTTACAGTAATTGTTAATATTAGAAGGATCCTAATTTTGGAGGGGAAAAACAACTTTTTTTTTTCTTTTTCTTACATTGTTTGTACCGTACTCAATTTTGCTATGCCGTGATAACCAGGGCCCTCTGTCGATGAGATTACGAAAGATGACGTTACTACAGCTGAAAATGCATCAACATATAAGAAGCCACGCCGTCTCTCAGCTAAGTCGTGGTATTAGCAATTTCCCTAGTTGCATTGCATGCGGTTCGAAACGTAGCTTAGGAAGTTTAGGTTTTGGTTTATTTTAAACGAATTTCCAAATCAGTATAAATGAATTATAACGAGTTTTATTACGTAGAAGTATCAGACAAATTTTTTTCGCATTGTGTCCAACATTGACGGTGCTATTTCGATAAAAGGACAGTCAAAAGACGGAGTTGCGCGTCAAGTGTTCAAATTTCGTTGACTTGATCATGAGTTTACTGAAAAAAAAAAATTTTTATTTTCCTTATTCTTTTCTCCCCAAAGGTTACTTTTATTATATTTAATACTTTGCATATTATGTATTAAATACTGTGTACAAATTGCATTTGGAATGAAACACAAACATAATATGTATATTCACATGGTTCTTTTCCATATGAATACAAAATGTAATTATACAATTTACAAAATCTAACTATGCAAAACTTGATAAAAAAAAAAAAAAACCCAAAAAATTTGGGGAAAAGGAAATGCCCATACGCAGTTCAGCACAATGACGCTGCAAGTTATTGGTTATTTTCTGTTTCCCATTTTTTTTTTTTTTTTTTTTTTTTTTATTTTGCAAAAATTAGAGGAGGGACGGGACGACTGGGATTTCTTGAAGAAAGGGAGGATGCAGAGGTGTAGCAAATGATGCGATCGCACCCTCCCCCTCCCCAAATTGTATTAAGAAAAATAATTGCTATATTGTATGGTTCATATATTATTTTTATCATTAAAAATATAGCACCTGTAAGATTTTAAAAGTATGAGAATGCAATTTCCGAGCACCTTGAGGTGCCTATTCTAACAATGTTCTCACCTCAGCCCCAACCATGGGGCCGAAGTGGTGTGGATTCTGACACACCCCCTTCCGCCAAATCCTGCATCCGCCCCAGGTCAGTGGCGGATCTAGGAATTTGATATAGAGGGAGAAATGGAAAGACTTTTACAGATTGAAAGTCTATAACATCCTAGGCCCACCATGGTTGGGGCTGAGGTAAGAAAATGTATGATTATGGTACCACGGATCCCCGTCGGGGCAAATCCTGGCGCCACCGCTGGACGACCACCTTCAATTTGTTGTAGAATTTTTAACATGGCTACGTTGGGTTGTGTCGGCCAAGTTTGTTTTAATTGACCACTTATTGTCACATTAAAAGTAGGCGTACATTTCGTTACAGAACATTTAAGTATCATCAGTCCGTACGCATGTGTTTTTTTTTTTATTGGGTGGGTGCAAATTTGTAGAGAGTGGACCAAAATGGCTCCAGGGGCGCCTAGGGGACAGGGAAAGCCCTGCTGGGATATCGAGGTGGCGGAGCTCATTATTGATAATTTTAGGTCTAACTTAATCGATTTCTGTGGCGGATGCATATATGTTTTTTAGTAGCGGATCTAGATCGGAATTTGAAGAGGGGCCAGGGAGGGAATTCAAGATTATCGCACCTTAACGGCCGGAAATGACTCATACAATTTGAATATCATTTTTTTTTTTTTCCAAATTTGTTTTTTCTTTTTTAATTTTGAAAATATGAGGTGGGAATGGGACGACTGGGCTTCTTGAATCCCCCACTGTTAGTGATCTAGGAATTTGATATAAAGGGGGAAATGGAAGGACTTTTACAGATACAGAAATTTATGATGGCACCTCTAGATGGCCGGAGATGGCACTCTCAGACTTAAATTTGAATATAAGTTTTTTGTTTTTTTTTAAATAATTTTGACAAATTAGGGGAGATGGTGATTTTTTATTTTTTTTTACCATGGAAAATGTGGACCTTTCCGGGTAATTTCTGGGTGAGTGTACGTACGCACCCGCCTCCCACCCCTGCACTGGCCTGCAAATCAAACTACTGGTCCGTCTTGCGTATAAAACAAGGCTTATGCTCGCAAATTAATCATGATCTTATACGAGCCACACGAGCGACATAGGCCTACAGTAAATGTTTGCCTTCTCTAAGGATCGTAAAGTAACACAATTAGAATGACTACTGAAATTGACTTTTGGCTCAAATGAATGCAAATACTATATTCAATTTTCAATTAAGTTTTAAATGTTAAAAAATCAACTTTAACAAGCTAGGCCTTCTTGTTGTAATGTCGATGCTTCTAAAGGAGCGCTCTATTTATGCCGCGGCGGTCGAACAGGGGTCGTCTTATAGTCTTGACATACACAAATTTAAAAAAATTTAAAAATAAAAACCTCTTTCCGAACTCAGGGTTCATTTCATACGCGAGAATAAGTTTTCATTACGAGGGAAAATATATCTTTTTAACACTTCGGTGAACCCCTATTAAAGGAACATGTTCCCCAGTTAAGGGGTCGGGGGCACTTTGAGTGTGAACAATGGTCAAATCAATACAATTAATAAAAATAGAAAAAAATATAATTTCTTAGATTTATATAGGCTTATTGTTTTTGTCGATTCCTAATATATTTAACTATGTCATACGTGAGTTTCATCTATGTAGCTTTCGTATTTTTGGCACAGCAAAAAGAAAGATAGCCTGTTTTCTGATTTTTACATTTAATTGACATCTTAGTAAAATTTCTTTTGCCTACCAAGTAGTGCGCGGCCAGCGTTTCTATCAGGGCCAATGTAAACGCGAATTTGCGTAACGAGGATATTTTGGTTAAATCTCATGAAAATTCATAATCATCCTTATAGAACGTATTTTGCGCATGCATTGTTTCCAAATCTGTGTCGGCTTCAGAGTGATCAGTTGTTCTGTGCATCGCTCGGAACCAGCCGCGAGTAACGCATTTTCAATGAAAAATAAATGCGATTGTTAATATCCACCTTGGTACCATAAACCTGTAATCGTATGACTACTTATACAGAGTTTTACTATATTATAGGCCTAGACTAGAACCAGTCCCCCTACTTTAGTATAGAGGCCTAGTCCAAGACCACCTTGTTGCAAATCCCAGCCCACGTAAGCCATTGAATTTTGCAATTACATTTTATTTTAACATGGACTTTTGCTGCGTATGGCACCTCTGTGTGGTCCACTTAGTGTTATTTACGATTGATTTTTGATGAGGATTCATCCATCATAATGTGATCCATGGGCGTCGATCGGTGGGGACAGGGGGAACGCGTCCCCCTACTTTTTAAAGTAGGTGGGGAGGGGACATCATATCGATCGTTTCCCTCCCCCCACTTTTCACCAACCTTCTATAATTAAAACCCCACTTTTAAAAGCGAATGGAAAGAATAACAATTACGCATGACAAATGAATTTTGTCTGTTCACTTTTCAAAGTGTGGTACGTATTTTCCGGACCAAAAACGAGTAAAAACGCAATTGTTTATATCTCGTAACCGTCTCAGAAACCACTAGATCGATTTTTTTGGGTGCAATGGTTTTCAGAGGCTAAATTTATTGTGAAAACAACGGTACTGAACGTTGTTAAAATTGGATGCGTGTATACTTATTAGGCCAATATTTTTACCAACTTAATTAAAAGTGCACAATTTCTACTATAAACTATTTATTCATTTTGTATATTATTACGACCCGTACGTATATAGTGTTTAATATTATCTACATACATAGGATTACTGTTTTTCCTAATTTAAAAAAAAAAAATTATAGTTAGTCAATTGAATTTTATATAGCCATTATTAAACAATAATTATACAGCCTTTGACACGGATATGTCTATCTATTTCGATTAAGTGACCAAAAATTTACAAACGCCAGTGTTACGTTGACACAATCTCGCAATGACGTCATAATAATTAGTGGCGAATTCAAGTGGGGCCGAGACGATTCTAAATTTTTCAAAATTACTTTTTAAAAAATGGAAAAAACAAAGGAAAACTATAATTAGAATTTAGGTCTGAGAGTGCCAGGGCCCCCCGTCGGGGAGATTTGGGTCCCCCCACCCCGTCGGGGAGAAAAAGCACAATTCGTCGTGGAGAAAAAAAAATATTTTATGTATTTTTTACATATTAGTAGACTTTAAAATCGATTATATAAGCCTTTGAAGCCCCTAAATTGTCAAAATTTTCGGGGGCTTCGCCCCCACGACCACTTTCGGAACCTTTTAATCGAAGCTCGACCACGCTCACTTTGCTTTAGTCGGTAAAATCTGACCCCTCGTCGGGGGCATCGGCCTCGACATTACATGATTCATAGGCCAGATGTGTATAAGAGACAGGAATTTAGGTCTGATAGTGCCCATTTCCGGCGATCTAGAGGTGTCATAATCATAAATTTTCTTCTCAGCCCCAAAACCATGGTGGGGCTGAGGTGATCTACTTTCTCATTGTGCAAGTCCCTTCCTGTCCCTCCTCTAATTTGCTTTCCTGGAGTCGCCACTGATAATGATAAATTAAGTATAAATCACCTTTATGTTTGTGAAATCAAAATGCTAACTAATGTGTTGTGTGCTTTCTATCTCCCTAGTCTTGTTTAGACAGTATTATTTCCACTCACAATAGTGTAGTCGCAATATTACTTACACAAAAGTGAAATTCAAAAAGAGGAGAAAAGCAAAACCTCTTGATTGATTTTAAAATTACTGTACATGTAAAAAGACTAAATTAATTACTCTTTTAAGTTTATCTTATTTATTTTTCATGGTTCGAATTTTGAATACGTTACAAGCTAATCAGTAGATAATAAATCATTATTTTTATGAATGTTTGCACGAAATATATAAGCGGGCATAATGACTAAAAGGATAATTTTAAAAACTTTTTTTTTCCGAAATTTAAAAGTGGAGAAAATTGAAAATTCAGTCTGAGAGTGCCATTTCCGATCAACTAGGGGTGCCATAATTATACATTTTCTTACCTCAACCCCAACCATGGTGGAGCTAAGGTGGTCTACACTCTCCATCTGTGGAAGTCCCTCTCTGGGCCCAGCTCTATTTCAAATTACTGGATCCGCCACTGGATATTTTGAAATTTCGTATGGAAATACAATGTTTATTGCGTTGCTTAAAATCAATTAAAAGGTTATAGGCGCCAGAACTTCCGGTGGCTTTTCCCCCTGGTCCCCAACCAAGGCTTTATTTTTCATTTCGTTCCCCACCCACCCCCCTCCCCTAACCACTTTCAAGCACGGATCGGCGCCCTTGACGTGGTCCGATCCGTCATTCATGCATTCATTCATTTCTTAATTTATTCATAATCGTATCATCCAAAGCTTATAAGAAGAGTGTGGCATCTGAGATTGATGCCAGTGATTGATGTGAAAAGAAGTGGATACCCAGCCCCGTAGCTGAAAGGGGCCAGAGCGGAGGAAGCAGCGACATAGCTAGGTGCGAAAGGGCTCGAGTGCAAGCTTAATTTATTTTTAAAAACTATTCAGGGAACAACCCATATTAAGAGGACACTTTGTTAGTCTCCAAAGTTCCCCCTTAATAGGGGTTTTACTGTATCAGTGTTTGATCTACGTGTGCTAATTAAACAGAGACAGTGATGTCTAGGAGGGGTTGGAGGTGATGAGGTCAAACGATGACTGATAAATCATTCCATGAATGCTGCAGAAACTGGTTAGTGAGATGAGAATTCTCTCTTAGTTTTTTTTTTTTTTTTTTCGGAGGCTTCAGTGGGGCGCTTATTCGAGAGCGGCCATTAAAAAAAAAAGCTATATTTCCTTGCCTATGGTATTTCACGTTTTCCCGTAGTTCAGTATGCCTATCTTCGTAAAAAAAAAAACGTTTATAAGACATGCTGTGTCTTCATTGTGTTATTTATTTTAACACATGTATACATTTGAATTTAAAACCCGGTTTCATTACACACAGGGTAAGCTCTCGATTAAGCACCACGCTGCCAATTCGGGAGCGGCGCCAGACGAAAAAAATCATGTTTGGTGCGGTACTTATTCGAACATTTACGATAGGCAACGATATCAATTCGAAAAAAAAGCCCACTTGTTTCAACACATAAATAAAATGTAATGTTTGATTTGATTGAAAATCAGTGTGTAAAATGACCATGCCAACACTATGCGTTAGGTTGTTTAGTTGTGCGCCACCTTGCGGTGCACCTGTTCGCACTGCGGAGGCTCTGTTGTGTTATTGTTTGAAATTAAACTGGTTTGTAAAGTATTACCTAGTTGTGTCTTTATTGCCTTATCCCACCGCTGTTACCACGGCAATTAAGACACTACCAGGTAATACTTTACAATCAGTTTAATTCCAAACAACACACAGAATATCCGCAGAGCGAACAGGCGAAAGAGAGGGGCGCACAACTAAACAACTTAACACATTGAATGTTGGCGCTACAATACAATATTTTCTCCGAACTCGCTCATATGACTAAATACATAAATCAGTTGAAATTTAACAATGTTCATTTTCATTAGCTTTAAACTTTAGTCAGCTTTCCTTTATAGTCAGGAGAGTAACTGGCCTGTTAGACTGCTTCTGCTGCCCAAGAAATAGAGGCCTACTCTTTTATTCATCAGTGAATAATGGGGTAGCAACCAACTTTCAAACGCTCAACACCTAGTTTTTTCGCTTCAGTGGAAAATTAGCTTGATGAGTGTCTACTTTTTGCATATGCCAATTTTAATTTGTACAAAGCCATTGGTGAAGCTGAAGCTTATTAAAAATGGCTTTAATAATGGGTAAAACACTAAAACTAGAAACATCACAAACCAGAGGTCCACTGCCTCAAATCACCAAACCAAAAACAATAATGTAAATATCCAAACCAGACTCATGACATCTGATAATTATTTATTCCAGGAATTATGACTCACCAATAATCCAACAGTTCACTGCAGATATTTAAACATTCAATTTATTTCATCGGGTAGATTGTGACCAAATATGACAAACACAGCAAATACTGAACAAGATATTGAGATAATAATAAGAATAAAGATATCTAAATATGCCAATAGTACAAAGTGAATAATTATTATAAGTTTTGATACAGAAGGAATTAGTGTTGCAAATAAAAATCTATGCACAACAACACAGTATTTGTCACCTTTTGGCATTCATGTAAAAGGTAAGGTTGCTTCTACAACGGCTACTTTAATATAAAGTGATAGTCTTTGAAGTCGTATCTGAATTTGTCATAAGAACATTCACAAAAAATTAGCCACAGAGAAGACATATTCTGTATGTAAAAGCGAGTCCTAAGTCGTATCTGAATTTGTCATAGGAACGTTCACAAACAAATGAGCCACAGAGAAAAAACATAGTGTGAGTATGTAAAGACAGCAATAATTAATCAATGCTTTTAACATTAATTTATACCAATAATTAAATTCTTTAGTTTTTAAATAACTACTTTGATGAAGAATTATTTTAATATATATTAGATGAAAACTCTGCTTTATTCCCCATTACTAATCCATATTTCAAATTTTTATCATCCTGAGTGGTAAATTTATTGTGACTCCTTAGCAGCTAGTTTTCTCTTCAGGCTTTCTGGCATCTCTGGTGGAGGTGGGCGTGGCATCCTGAAGTAGACCTTCACGGAGTCGTAGATGAACCATTGCAAGGCGGTGAGAGTACCAATCATGATGATACGTGGCGTCAAGCCCTTCCATAAACCTAAGAGAGCGACAGAAAACATTTTCAATTTATAATGCAAATTTACAGGTCTCCTTCCGATTAAAGATCACTTTTGGGACCACGGTTTCCATGGCCTTTAGCAGCTTTGGTCTCCAATTAGAATAATAAACATAAAAGACTTTTGTGACTATGGGACCACAGAAAAGTGGTCTTTAATTGGAGGTACCAGTAGTCTTTAATTAGTGGGAGACCTGCAAGCTTGTTTAAATTCTTCTGGTTTTTATTGTACAAAAAGCTACTTAATTTTTTAGTTCTGCCCTCAAAAGTTTTAAAGGATTATTTTTAATGATTAACTAAAAAAGAATTTTAAGTGGAATGAAGTGGGTAGAACCAACATATATTTTCGAATGTGGTTAGTGGGAGAAATAAATAATCAAAATCATTCAATTATCAAACCATTGTTATGTTTTTGTAATGATGAAACTACGACTAACAAGAGTAACAAAAAGAAAGACTACCTTAAAAACATTATCCTCCTGCCAAGGAACATCTTGGTAGGAGTGATTACATTTGTCCCCATTACAAGAGTGTCCATTGTGATAAATGACATTCAGCTGAATGTTTAAAGACAGCCAAGCACTGCACAATGGTCAATGAATCCAGCAATGGAGGTAGATCAATGTCACACACTAATGACTCAAGCACTTCCGACCGAACAACAAAAGCGTTGCTGGGCAACAAAACATAGACAGAAACCAGTTAAAAACTGATGTGCTGGCCATGCAATGTGGAGCCCCAGAAGTGGATCTAAGGAGTGTGTTGTAAGCCCTCTCAATTTTATTGTACAAACACATTTGGAATGTCTAAATATGGACCATGATAATATGATATCATGACTACAGGTACATCATGACTGTGGGCATACAACAGTAGAACAGTAAAAAAAAATTTGATAGTGTGGACATTACACAGCATTATTCAACATAAAATGTTTGATGCAACAAATACTGATGTAGTTTCTTTGCACAAAAAGATCATTAACAGACTTACCGGCCATTCCAAGATCCTTTGCTGCTTGCAGTGGAGTGCTACCAACCTCCTTGTTCAATTTGGATACAACCGAGTCAGCAGGATGCGACACAATAGCACAGAACACACCAGCTAAAAAAAGCACAAATTGAAATTATCACAATAATCAAAATGTGATACAGCATTACAGAATTAAGTTTTGCTATTGCCCAGCTTTAAACTAGCTTTATACTAGCTTTTGCCATATGAAAAACTGGTCTACACTATTGGGACTACTTCTGGCTCGTTGAGTCATAGAAGCATGGACTTTTATTTATTTATTTTTTTTTTAAGGCGTAAAAAAATAAATGAAATGAAAACGTACATGTAAATAGGATAATTTAAATACTGTAATATTATTATGATGAAATGAGTTAATGATTTACTGAAAGAAGAATGGAAAAAAGTATGCTGAGGCAGGATGTATAATACTGCAGAAAACAGATAAAAAAAATGTTATATTTTCGTATAGTCATTGAATACTAAATTAAAGCAGATTAGGCCTACTGACGAATGAATATTTTATTTTAAATGCGTGTTTGAATCATTATCCAGTAAATGATGAATTTCGTCAAGATCTTATCACACAGCGTTGCAGCTTTTCTTCACACTCTCACCTTTAAATGCTCCGTTACAAGGTACTTCAACGATTAAATTTTACACATACAAAATGACACATATCATCAAGTGTAAGTTTTAAAAAATGTCTATGTTGTTAGAGAGCTTTCGTTTTTTGCAATGACGTGACGCTAAAATGAATTCACTGCGTGACAGTCCTACTGATCTCTGCACTACGTAGATTCGGGCCAAATTGCATCCGAGATTTCCATGCGTAAACAAGAAATGTAAGCTCTCATGTCCATTTTTTTTTCCTTAGTCACGTCATTATGTTCTATGTCCTAAAGCTTTCTATTATATTCAATTGTGAAAGGCTTTAAAAAAAAAAAAAAGATCTTACCAATGTAGCCAGCAACAAAGGTGACAACAAGCTGCTCTGGTTTGCTGCATTCTGCTCTTGGTTTTGGTACCACATACTTGTACAGGGCCTCTACAGTACGCTCAAAGCATGCAAACTTCATCATAGTGTACGGGATTTGTCGAAGCCACAATGGTGGAAGGCCCTTGTAAAACCTAGAACCAATTTGAAATAACTGCATGTTAACAACTGCAGTAATGGGTTAGATACAAAACGTTTAAAAATCAAGTATTTGGTATGTAGTGAATATTTATGCAGAAATAAAAACTGTTGTATGCCTATATATAGTCATGATGTGCAGCGCTTATATATGTTCATGATGTGATGTCATCACGACCATATTTAGCTATGTCACATGTTTTTGTAAAAAAAAATTGTTAATCTGGACAGAGCACAACAGTAGCATGATACAGAGTCAAGAAATATTTTTTCGTGCAATGCAATTGATTTGACAGCAAACAACTACAGCCGTGACTGTAATGATAATAATAATAATAGTTGGATTTATATAGCGCATCACGTGAGAAAGCCTCTATGCACTTGGTGATTGAGCTCTTTGAGTTTGACATTTTGAAAAACTGTCAGTGATTGGCGAGAAAACTTTTTGTCCAGCGACATGTTTTTTTTTAAATTAGCAAACTATTTTTAGTATCGCGTTTTCGCGTCGCATTCAGATCATAACATGACAAAAAAATATAAGCATGTCATGGCTATTAATAATATGGGCGTACAACAGGTTACAATAAAAATAAAATTTGATAATTTGGACAGCGAGTTAGACAGGTGAGTTTAAATTACGCACCCTCTAATTCCTTCTGATTGCATCATTTTTGGAACTCCTTCCCTTAACGTGCCAGCCCAGCCTGGGGATGTTTGGATCTTGACCTTCACTGCTTCCATTGGTGCCAGTGCAATATCAGCAAAGAACTCAGCACTCGCGCTGGCAGCCAAGTATAATGAAGTTCTATAAAGGTACGAATTTTCCTAAGAGAAACAAATAAAAAATTAACACTTTTAATCATGTACAAGTCATGCTTTCAGTGGAAAGCAAATGCAATAGGGACATGACATTAGATAAATATCACCTTAAACTGCAATCATACAAAAGATATATTGCTAAGATATACAGTGTGAAATTTAGGTAAACAAAATCAAGAAGTGTTTATCATTTACCTCTCCAACCAAATTGCTGTACTGGATCTTGAAAACTTCATAAAGACCGAACTTGCACAGTCCCTGCATGGAGTAGCCGACAAAGGTTGGTGCCCATCCTTTACCTAGTGCACGCACTCCTTCCTCCGCTAAAGTTACACGGAAACCATTTACTGTACTCTTGTATTTCGTAGGGTCAACCTGAAAGAATTAAGTGAATTGCTTAAGCCTGGTTTTACTTAAAATCGCTACGCTGCAGCTGTATGGCATTTTGAGGGTGAACATTGTACTGAGTAGCACTCCCCAATGCAATCGGGAAGACCCCTCCACCCTGATTTTACTGACCAATCAGCATCACCGAAAGCTACCGGAGATAGCATGTAGCGGTTGTATAGAAACCAAGCTATACACATTAAAATAAAACATGAAAAGTTATATCTGCACTATACTCTCATAAATCAAAATTCTACTAAGGCACAGCCAAGGCACACCCATGAGACTTCCTTCCTGACGATTCACCTGCGTTCACTATAGACTTGCCACAAGTCTTTTATTTCTTATTATTTTTCTCATTATGGACAGCGCCACCAACGAGAAAGTTAATTTAGAGACGGAATAAGCGACTTGTGAAACACTGAATGCAGGCACCAGGATGCCAAAAGAATGACGTAATCTTATATTCCATATTTGGATAAATGGGCGGACCGAAATAAACAATTTCAACTAATCAAATGTTCATATTTTTGGAGCCACGAAACTGAGTCACTCCTGTCAACTAGTTAGGCATGACTAAAATAGTCCTCCCTAATAAAACGGGCCTAAAATATTTAGAACAGACCGTAGTAAGACTAATTTTGGCAATGGCAAAAACAATTAAGCTTAGACTAGATGGCATACCATACCATTACAAATACAACAACACTTTCCAGGAGGATGGCTCAGGCCTCTGGAGTCAGAAGTAGTAGGCCTAGCCTACATTAGTAGAGGCTTGGCCTATTTTTAAGTTCATACTTACAGAGGCCTACCTTTTTAACAATATTCTACCCTAAAGGCCTAAATCTGTGTAGCAGCTAGCGGTGAGCAAGGTTCTGTAAGTATAGCCTACTACGGTTATCAGTCCATAGTCGTTCTCAGCAGGCCAGGACTATACAAACTGTTTTAATTCAAGTAGGTAGGCAGAAGGGAGCTGGTTAGCTTGTCCTAGTCGAGACACCGCATCTTCAATTTTGAAAATTTACCAAGATTAATTAATATGCATGAAGTAAGCCAACCACGTGATTTACAAAATCAGTCATGCATACGATATCCCACATCGAATTTGATATGGGAAATCGTACGCATGAATCGTTTGCCCAGGCCCTAATCCAAAAAAAATAAATCGAGTATGGGACGCCAATTAACCCAGGCTACGTTCCCTAGAGTGGTGTTTGAACTTGGAACATTAAGTTTGTAGCCTGTCTGTTAGTAAATGCCAAAAATTTACATTACAAATTTAGTGTGTATGGCCCATGTTTATTTTTTACTAGTGACTACTGTGTAAGTCATTATTATAGCCGATAAGTGTTATGCCGGGCACTGATTACATTGTACCAATCTCCGCTCCCCCCATGTAGCGCTAGGCCACTGTTCCCCCACCTACTGTATTGGTCGCAACCCAATATTTGGGTCACAGAAACATGTTTGCATTATCTCTTTTGATCATGAAAATTTTACTTAATATGAAACCACGACAAACAAAATAAATTATAGGAAACAAAAGTGCGATTTTAAGTATCTGTTCACATGTGTTATCATTAATGGTTTCATGTTGAATTATATACTGTACTATCAAAACATCTGTACTTCAGGTATGGCAAACTTGAAAGTGTTTGTTTTGTTTATTTCAATGTGTTTGGCTTTCTCAGCAAAAAATCATAATGAGAATAAATATGTCTGTTTTTGCATATTATACCAATAAATTTATTATGTAGTAGAATGTCAATTATGAGTTAACTTTTAAATCTTTAAAAATATATTGTCCCATAAAAATTACCAAAAAAAAAAAAAAAAAAAATTGAAAAACCATTTTAAAAAATTAACTTATTTATTCAGAATAACAATTTTAATATTTAAGTAACATAAAATTCATCAACTTGAACATAGAAATTAGTAACAAATGTTCAACTATAATTTTACAACGAAAAATGATAGAAACACTTCTAGTCACTGGAAGTGTTTCATTACTTTTATTACACGTTTTCATTATAAAAATCAGGGTACTCATTTTTTTAACTCAATAATTACTATGCTCAAGTTAATAAATTGTATGTTAATACAAAATAGTCAAGTACTTTCAATTTTTTTAATGATTATTTGTCATTTTTAGGGGACAATACATCTTAACTTATTAAGATTTAAAAAAAATTAAGTTGTGGGTAAACATATCTTAAATTGGTTGACAAAAGAATAAGTGGTTCTTCTGATATCCGCCATCCCTTGTGCGTATAAAACAATGTGATGACTTAATTCACTTAAATAAAAAAAGAATACCATATTCAATCATTTTATTATGAAATTTTTGCAAGAAAATTTGCATTTGGGTTCAATGGGTCGCATCTCTGAGAGCTTGATATATAAATTAGGGTTATGGGCTAAAAAGGTTGCGGATCGGAGCGCTAGAGAATGTGACGCTATCTGCTGATTTTTGGTGGCAGTCTGGCCAGATCGTCATTAACAACGATCCATTGCATAAGCATTGTGACCTTGCGTTCTACATAGAATCGCGTAAAACTGACGACCAATGAGTGCACAGAATTAACACCGTTCACAGACTGCGTACTGTATAGCAAACCACACCTGGTTAATGAGCTTTCATTCAAAAACAAAATTTTATCTGTGTGTGATGAATGACCATTGACATTGTTTTGATTGAGAAGTACAGTACTTTTGAATGAATAGTTTCAAGACAGTGTTTATTAACAACATGCAACCCTTTTGTTTTGTACCTGAATTCTGCATTTCACCAAATCAAGAGGAACAATTGCTGTATGTGTAAGTCCGCAACTAAGAATACCACCAAATCCACAAAGTGTTAAATATTTCCTGGAACCATAAAAATCACAATCACAGTACAAAAATAATATTCAGATTAGATCAGTTTATAATATTTACAATAATGTACAAGGAACATTATAAGAAAATTCTATAAAATACAATTTCAGAGCTAAATGTTATGTTCATTATAGTTGATACCTGTCTCTTATACACATCTAGATGTGTATAAGAGACAGCACTTTTGGCTGTAGAACAAGAATATGACTTGACTTTTGGTAATACTGTAAAATATGTGGTCACTTAATGTCTCTGCCATTGTTAGTTAGACTCCATTAAAATACCAGTCCACAAGACCCATGAGCATTTTGTCTGATGGATACCGGTGCTACACAAAAACATATTGTTAATATTTTTATAGGCTGGTCTACGTCCAATTTGCGAATTCATGACGTTTAATTTCGCTATGCAAGCCATCGATCAGGTGATCAACTCTGCAGCCAAGACATACTATATGTCAGCAGGGGCGGTAAGTACATGGGAGGGGGGTATTTTAACAAAATATTCAAATTATGATTTCTTTTAAGATATTTTGTTATTTATTTGATCTTAATTTATTTGAATTAAGATCAGAATACATATTGATTGTGTCTGTATAGGTCAGTTATGATCTACACTGAGCAAAATCACCACTGCCAACATCATTAACACAGGAGTTGGAAGAAACCATATCCGGAAGATCAGTTTAAATGGGCTTTCTAAGCACATTCTGCTGTGGATGGTGATGTACATTGGCACTGACATATGGGAGATAATTGATAATAGTATTAAAAATTGGCAAAAAACATGCAAATACAGTAACATGAATTTGCTGGAGATGGGTTAATTTCCGGGAGATTCTTGCTTGCTCGGGGGGTGTGGGGGGCCTTCTCGATTTCCAGGAGATTGCCGTGACTTCCAGAAGACTTGGGACCCCTTGGGTCTCATTAAAACACTAACTATCATCATCGCCACCAACACCATCATGAACACTACATTTACCAACACATAAAATCACTAACTTCTTTTATTTTGCTGTAATTTTTTTTTTTTTTTTAAATCACATTAATATGTTATTGTTTTACTAAGGATTATTAAAAAGTTGCTAATATCAGGGCAGATCCAGAGATGTCCGAAAGGGGGCAGGGACAATGTCCAAAAGGGGGGAGGGAGATTGATAGACACCACCTTGGGTCTCAAGGACATGTCCCAGGTAACTCAAGGACATGTCCCAGGTATCTAAATGCCTGGAAATATCCTCTGAGGATGCTCGCCCTCCCTCTAAATCATCCCCTGGATCTGTTGCTAAATTATAATTTCAATGTTTATACAGTTGGTGAAATCTAACAATGGTGCTTTTTTATTTATTTATTTATTTTTTTTTTTTTTGTGAATATAACTTGTTATAGGGCAAATCTAATTGCATAGCATAGTGTATGTACTCATCAGTATGAATTCATATAATATTTAAAAAAAAAACAAAATCATTTGATTAATTTCAGGTAAATGTACCAATAGTATTTAGGGGTCCAAACGGAGCAGCAGCCGGAGTTGCTGCCCAGCATTCGCAGTGTTTTGCCAGCTGGTATGGGCATGTACCAGGCCTGAAGGTTGTAAGCCCTTGGTCATCAGAAGATGCCAAAGGCCTACTCAAGGCAGCAGTCAGAGACGATAATCCAGGTATACATCAAAACAATTGACATAAAACATAATGATATACAAATAGTACAGCTTTGTATTAAAATGTGTTTGTTAATTTTTACTACCATTAATGATAGAAAAATATCTAACCATCACTCACTGACTAAATTATACAGTAATTGCAAATGATAATTAAAAAAAAATTAAATTGCAGCAAGCCCCACAATAATTTTTAAATGTGGTAATTATTGATTACTATTTATTTATTTATTTTTTTATTTCATTTCAACCCCAACAGCGAAAATGACAATAACAGGGAGCGTACAGTAATACAATATAAAATCGATAAAAATCACAATCACAGTACAAAAATAATATTCAGATTAGATCAGTTTATAATATTTACAATAATGTACAAGGAACATTATAAGAAAATTCTATAAAATACAATTTCAGAGCTAAATGTTATGTTCATTATAGTTGATACATGCCACTATTTTTCTTGATTATTTTTTGGAACTAGCGGAAATAGATTGAAGCTTTCGATAAATTAGTTTCTCCCAGACCACTACCTACAGGCTCCTTTCTTCAGATCAAAGGATCCTGCAATTAATTTGGACCGGGGCCCGTTCTCACCTCACTACGCCTTGCTCCAGACCACCTCGCAATATCTAGTAACCTAAATTTAAATTCTTTATATTAGTTGTTGTGTTGGAGAACGAAATCATGTATGGTCAGCAATTTGATATGTCCGATGAGGCAATGTCAAAGGATTTTGTGCTTCCAATTGGTCAAGCAAAGATAGAGAAAGAAGGCAGCCATATCACTCTGGTAGGACATAGTTTAGCCGTTGGCAAGTGCATGGAAGCAGCTAAAGCCTTGGAGAGTGAAGGCATCTCCTGCGAGGTAAAAAAAAAAATATGCTCAACATTTTTTATTCCATAATTCAATTCGTAAGAAATATTAAATTTATCATTATACTGTAATTACAAAGTATATTGTAATTTAGATGTCAAATTAAATCAAATCATCAAATCATTCTTTATTGCAACTCATTAAGAGGGTTGAATTTCACAAAAGTAATAGGGAAAAGTTAAAAATCCCAGCAATCAACATTGAAAACAAACAACAAGAAAGACCAACATCACAAAAACAACAAAGAGATACGAGAAGATAAAAGGTAAAAATGGCAACCGAGTACATTATAATTAAAAAATGATTATTACTATTATTATCATTGTTTCTACCACCATCACTATTATTAAAATTATTATCGTTGAATTAAGAATATTAGAATAATTTTAATAACGAATTTTGAAAATGACCTTAGCATTTGCCTGTGCAGGGAGTTCTTACCAGCCCTGGAACAAACCAAAATTTAAGATAAACTTTTTTGACCTTTCGGTTTTGACTTAAACTGCAGAATGTAACTGCAGAATATCAAAACCTCTATGTGTTTCACATCTTTTTATCATCCCATCTATAAAATAGGGTGTATTCTATAATCAGTGTATTGGTAAACCTACCCACTACCTGCTATTCACAATTTCAATTTGTGTCTACTGCCCCCTGGGGGAAAGTAGACATTATGTTATGATCTGGCACTTGACATGTACATCCATTATGGAGGAATGATTGGATGAGAAATGAAAAGCAAGTTTAGAAAAATATGACATGCTCGATAAAACTTGTCCTGTTTACTAAAACGTAACAACAAAAAGCAGTAGACATAAGCTTCTGCTGGGAGAGCCTATTTTTTTTATTTTTTTTTTTATTTCAAGTGGCCAGCACTAGACTTTGGCCTTTGACCTTTTAATATTTGAAAAGCCCATCTGTGCCCATACCCCTATTATATTTATGTATGCATTATTATTTATTTTTAATATTTATTGTATCCATGATTATAGAATAATTAAATTGGTTTTCAGTGTGTTACCATACTATTGTTTACCATATCAAAGTCGCTATTCCATATAAATTTTAATTTAATGAATTTTGTTCTTTAGGTTGTAAACCTCCGTTCAATTCGACCACTCGATTTCAACACCATCAGGGAATCTGTGATGAAAACGAATCATTTGGTCACAGTGGAAGGAGGTTGGCCTTCCTTTGGAGTTGGCGCAGAGGTCATAGCAAGAATAATGGAAAGTAAGTTACGAAATATCAATATATGTATTCAGTCAGGCATTCCAATTTCAATAGCAGCAATGCTTAGACCCTTATGCACCTTACATTATTATCCCCGGTCATTTGGTCCAAACATGGAACACATATTCATTTGTCTTTGGGGGTGTATTATATTATTCAGTGCATTAGCATTTACGAATCCCAGACTGTAAAATAAGGTCTGCGCAGGGAATATCTATTCTCCGTACAAAAATACGGCCTAGAAATTCGTCTGCACATTCCGGAAAATAAGGGCCGTTTTCTGTACAGACTGTCAAAAATTAAACTTTGACCTAATCTTAATATATAACCTAGTGACTTTCTACGCGTATTTAAGCTAGTTTTTGAGGTATCATTCGCGTACAGTATGGTACGATTTGGAAGTGGTAATGCAGGGAAGGCACCTACTACAGCTGTATGTCTTCCAGGGTTCAGCTGGTAAGAACCATGTCTTCTGAGACATGTCCCCATTGTGTTTTTGGGAACAGTAGAGGGTTAACCTGATGCTTGGTTCATTTCAACTTGTGTTGTAAAATGATGTGAACATAAAGCTATACTAAGATATAAGCACCTATTTCTGGCAGTTAGGTAGTCACTGACCATGCCCATCCAATACAACACAATGTCGCTGACCTATTTAAGCTTATTATGTTCAGTAACTTGTGGATAGAGTAGACACACAGAATGTGGTAATATGCCTTACTCAATAACACAAATAAGTGGCCAGTCTAAAATCCGAACCAACAACCCTTAAAGTCGAAGCATGGTGCCTAACCACTGTACCACAAGCACACGCATAATGTATTGTATAAACAATTTAGCTGTGTTAAATTAAATATTGCTTTTATCTCTCGTCAGGTGATGCCTTCGATCATTTGGATGCCCCGATTGTCAGAGTCAGTGGTGCTGATATTCCTATGCCGTACGCTCAATCCTTAGAAAATGCTGCATTACCTCAAATTATTAACGTAGTTAATTCTGTTAAACGTACATTAAACCTACAAGTTAACAACAGTTAAGATTAAAATTATTTTATCATAAATCGAATGTAATAGAAGATATTTTACAATATTGTTAGAGTGGACTGTGTTAAACCCCCCGCTATTAAATTATTTTTTTTGTGACAGATTTGTTTTAAATTAAATTAAGTTATATTTACGCCACCTTTTGTTTTACTAGATCCCAACAAAAAAACAAAAAAAAATTATAACAGTAATAGTAGCATTCTATCTATTGTCTTTATATACTTATATGGTATGCCATATTCTAACTATTACAATATATATTTTGGTACCATTCCATTGAACATTTGCCACCCTGACTCAGTAATAGTTTTTCCGTAATTTTTTATCAGTACAGCGAGACCAGTGAGCAAATGTATTCACTTCCAATAAAAATGTTGATCAAAAATAGCAAAGCTCACTTGTACCGTTGGAATTACAGCTGGGAATCTACGATATAATAACTTGTATACTATTTCAATGAAATGAAAAACAATTCTTAATTTAGAATTTTAATGTACTGTAATTTGAATTTAGTGACAATGTTCAAAACATAAGTACATAACTGATTTTATATTGCAATGTAGACTTTAAAACTACGTAATGAAAGCACTGTTTAACTTTTACTATCAACCATTGCTGTGTGAAATTACATAATTATATCAGTATTGTATTGTTTAAAGACAAAAAATAAAAGAGTGCCATATTTGAGAGCATTCTTGTATTTAGAGTGTACTTCCTTCATTTAAGTTCTTTATTTGTAAAAAGTAGTTGAATCACAAACGTATATTGGTATATCATCCATTGTGCAATGGATTTTAGAAACATCAAGTTTCCGGCAAGTTGTAGGAATCTCCCGGAAATCATGATGGCTTCACGCAATCAAGCATCTCCCCGAAAATCACCTAACCCGTAATATTAATAATATGCAAATTTTTGCTACTTCATTATCAATTGTCTGATGCAGGAATATGTGGGGCAGCATGCAAGGTGTTGGATTCTGAGATCGGTGGTTTGCGGTCATTGCATTGCTTGTGCCATAGGGCAAGACACTTTACTTGCGTTTGCCTGTCTCCACCCAGGAGTATAAATGGGCACCTGGTAGGATGGTATAACACTGAACGTATGTGGTTGTGCGTGCGAAGCAGCATGACTAGGGATACTCCCCAGGAAGCAGAGAAAGTTGCACAAAAATGTATTGGTTTGCCAACAAAATATCCAGTGACCAGGGAAATACTGATGCCAGCGACTTTGTATATTCTCTAAAATGTAAAAGGCGGCATATTAATTTGGATTCTGAAGTCACCATGCGATGGAAAATAAGTTAAATGCGTAAAAAAGGTCATTAAACTAGATCTCCCGTAAGTGACTTTTCCAAAATTGTGACCTGGATGTTGAAAAATCAAGTGCTGCCTGTGACCCAAGTTTAATTACTGTACAGGAAACTACTTGGGCCCCAGTCTGCATCTGTTAACACACAAAATTTATTAACGGATAAAAATAACAACAACAGCTTTAATTGATTGGATTTACTTGGTGTAAACGGACGGATGGAAGTCAAAAGAAGAGTTATTTCCAATCTGGTCCTTCTGGTAGAGATTGGGCAGTACACAGGGAGAAATCCCTTAAGGCCAACTCAGACAGCGTCGTACGACGCAGCCCAACGCAATTTGTTGTCGCGTCGGGCCTGTGTGAGTTAAACGCAGACGCGATGGTGTGCGTCGGTGGCAGTCGCGTAGTAGAATATTAAACATGTTTAATATTTGTCACGACAGCTTAAGACTGTCCCCGACGATAAATCGGGTCGGGCTGCTTCGGCCGACGCTGTCTGAGTTGGCCTTTACTCTTTTGCAAAGAGCGTACTGAAAGATCGGTGCATTGACACTTGCATTTTAGTACACAGGGAGATAATTCCCTACTCTTTTCCAAAGAGCATACTGAAAGATCGGTGCATTATTGAAACTTGCACTTCAGCTGAAACTGTGGACCAAGAGATCTCCATGGTTTTGCGCAAACACAGAAGCTACTATCCGACTGAGCCAGTGGCGTATCTTGGGGTGCGCACGCCCCTCTAAAAATTACTCGCGCCCCCATAGTCACCCCTAAAAATCGCTGTCAAGCAGTTAAAACTCGCCTAAAATCCCCTTATTTCTGCGAATTAGAGCCCCTCAACTGATCTTTGAGCCCCCCACTTCACCTTTGCGCAGTCCCCATCAGCATCCCCATTTCAAGACTTCTAGATACACCACTGGACTGAGCTAAGCTGCTCATTAAAAACAAGTACAGTACACTAAATAAATTGTTGCACTCAAAAACATACCAGGTGATAAAAAATTGCATTAAAAAAATGACAACTGAATGTTTAAAAATCAGATTTAGATTTAATAGCTACAATTATAATCATTTATATAATTTATACAATGCTATACAAAACGCAAAGATACAATTTATATAGGCCACTGGAGTACTGTGTAGTGAAAATCAGTGATTTATACATATTTCAAACATAATTCTTTTTAAGTACATTATCTGGGCTAATTTTAAAAACAAAATGAAAATCACCTAATTTAACAAAAAAAATTGTATTCGATCATGATTTCAAGTCTAAAATCTCGCCAACTTGCACATCACTGATGTACAGTTAAAATACTGATAATACAGTATTCTTTTATAAAGAAAATTTTTTTAAAAATCGTGAATTATCATTATGATAAAAATAAGGCACAAAATAAGGAATACCACTAGTGTTTATCATATAAATGCACATGCAAACAAAATATATTTATATAACAATTCTTAAAATCATCATTATGGTTTTTTTTATACATCTAGTAAATATTTATAGAGCTAAATGTTTTAAATATGATGAAATATTGATGATGATGATTAAGATTATTTTGCCAGACAATGATGATGATAAATCTAAGTCAAAAGAAATACCTTTTCTATTAATAATTTCAAAAATATTATTTGACAATCACTTTGGCATGCTGTGATTTATTTACATTACAATAGCTACATGAAATACTACACTGCACCTAACCTAATAGTATAAAGCAATGTATTCTTTTGTATAGCATTAACATACATTCTTCATGCAGAAAGAAAATAAAAATTATGTATATTAAACAGTACCCCCTGACTCCCGAAAATACAGAGTGATGCATCATTTTTAATGTTTGGCAATCATAAATATCATATTGGACATGAGCAAGCTGAGCTAGACATAAAATGAACTGCCTATCTTTAGCACTTTATATATATATATACTCTAAACTGAGCAATGCTTCATAACACTGGAAGTGTTCACACCTGTACTTATGCCTGAATAAACATCCGTGCAAAATTGACACTGGGTTTCACACAAAAATCATCAATTATCCTTGAACAGAGAGTAGAATATGCAGTGACCACACAGTAAACAGACATGGGGTAAAAAGATAATACAATTTACTATACCTCATAAATATAAATTAGTAATAACAACATTCCATTGGTAAATTTCATCCAGTATAGGATGCGATAGTTTCTACTGCTTCCCTGCACATGCCAAAATTACACATGGGGGGGGGGGGGAAATTACTTCCTAAAATTGAAGACTGTACCCCTGCCTAAGTGAACTGTATGCAAATAGTGCTGTTTTACACTCACGGATGGAAATGGCTAAAGTAGAAGGACGGATTTCTGTTCAATATTTATAATACAATGCAACATGGTAATAATAATGCAACATGGTTTTATTTCTGATGGTTGGGACTACCTCCCAATCATCCAACAACAAAGGAAGTAGAAGAATTATGATAAATTGCCTCAAGATTTAAATTAATACTTTACACTTCCACACATCCACATAAAACTAGGCAAAGCAGCCACTACAACTGGACAATTTTCAGTTACCGCTGTAGGCAGCAAAATATGGAATGGAATACCAGTACACATTTGTGAAATTAAACACAGAAACACCTTCAAAAACCAAATTCGAAGAATTTTTACTACAATAAAAGGTTGTTACTTCGATTTCCATTTCGATTTTTCTCTATGGCATGTTTTTACCTTATTATTACCATTATTTTTATTATTACTATTATAGAAGTGTTTAAATTTTGTTGTTTGGATAATAATAATGAAAGAGAGAATTCACTACTTTAACTCAAACCATGTTGTGTTTGTATAATATCCACCAGTATTCAGTGGTATATATTGAGAAACTGAAGTTGAGGTTTTGAAAAAGCACACACAGATTAAAGCTGGTATTTTTCTTATCTCATACATAAAGATTAATAATAAAAACAATCTTTTTTCAGGGGTAAATAAATTCTGGATAAAAGTTTTCTCATGGACAAAAGTCACACCTTGCCTTATTTAAAGTGTAAAAACAGACAGGCTTTGCACATAAGGTACAGGTGCAGAAATTCTATTGGGTAGTTGTTAAGCATTGTGTTAACTGTATGACATCATTCTTGCTTGTACCATTGGGGAATAACTTGCATGTGGCAACCACGCAATTCAAAAGAATACTTGATCCTCGCCTTTTTGAGAATATTCGAAGCAAAAAAAAAAACCTACACTCAAGTAGTTAAAAATTAACTCAAATCACCTTAATTTGTGCGCCCCCCCCCCACCACCCCCCCTGCTCCAAGACTCCCAGATTTACCACTCCTCAAAATAATAATAGTTTACCATATGCACTAAATTTCATCAAGTATGATAATCGCTCTGGCTCTGCAACTCCTAAGTTCAACATTAATATTCTTGTGGACAATTTTTAGTTTTATTATGTAAAATAATCTAGTTTCAATTTTCAATGTGTATTCCAAGTTATTAAGTACAATATTTTTCTCAAGATGAACTTATAGTTATGATGTGCTACATTATTTGTTGTAAAGATGTGCTACAACGTTGTAGAGAATACAGCATTCTACGTTTCTCAACAATGGTACTTCAATGTTGCGAATATTACCAAGGAGTAGTAAGATTGCAAACTCAACAAATTTGCTTTTAAGGTCTGGCTTATAAAGCAATTAGTATAGTAGTTTTCCATGCACTATTCAGTTTTAGGCCTCGGGAAAAATTTGTATGCACACAAGGGCTCCTGCAAGAACTAATATCCATAGTTGTTTTACGATTATTTTACACGCTACATTATGAATTACAATATTGTAAGTGGGTATATGCTACAGTACATACTACATTATGTGTTTTACTTTCTACATTACTGAACATGCAACATGTTATCTGTTGCTGTAGCGATTACAGTGTAGATGCTATATATACTATGAATGTGTGTTACAGTATTTTACTTGCTACTTTATCAAATATGCTACATGTGTTACAATGTTGTAGGTACTACATGCTACAAACTACACCAATAAATGTATGGAAAACATTGATATTAGATGCTACGTCAATGTAAGGAGCGTGGCAGTGTGCTGCAGGTATCATGCTACATATTGCAATATTCAGGAAGCTAAGTTGAATGCACATTGGCAGCATATAATCAAAGTTTGTATCATATCATATATAAATTTCTGCTTGTCAATTCATACAATGAATCAAAAGCTCAATATAATATACATTTTTTTAATTACAACAAGGAACGTGTTGAATATTTCAGCATGTACGTCATCAGCTAAAGGCTTTTAAATTTGAGGTTCTTCAAAATAAATCACAAATGTAATTGTTGCATGAAAAATAATGCACTGTTCTCACCTATTTACACAAGGTAATAACAATATTTAGTTTGAAGGTTTGCATGGCGAAGTAATAATATTATTAGTTATAATATATTAATGCTTGCGGTACACCATGTAGATAGTTCTGAAAAGAACTGCTGTTGGTTGAGAATTGTTTCGATTGAGATGCTTTAATCATCTTCCGTAGAATAACATCTGCAAAAAATTCCAAAAAGAGAAATACACAATGTTTGGGTAGTGAATCACTACCTATATTGTGTACTGCAAGCATTAATATATAATATTTAGTTCCCAGCAAGGAATGATGGGTATTTTAAAAGAAATGCCATAAAAAAATGATGATGATGACGATAATGATGATGTCACTATTGATAATTATGGTGATGATAATGGCTATAATGGTTAATCTGATGATGACACTTCTTTCTTGATTTCTATTGAATGAAATTCAATTCTAGATTTCTAAAAAAAGTTTTGTTTATAGAGTGTGCAAGTTGTGTCTAGGTATGGACAGATTCTCGAGAATCGCGACCTTTTTTTTGCTAGTCGCAGACCAGATCTGGAATAATTTACCAAATGTGAACCAGAATTTGACTTGACTTCAGCAACACATAGAAATCTGATCCTTGTTTTTGCTGCATAACCAAAATAACTTTCTACTTCAACATTTACAAGTGGCTTCGGCAATTTACGTATCAAACTTTATTTTTTTGGATCGAGGAGGGCAGACATTTTTAATTTAGCAAAACGGTTTTGCAAATAGGATCTACTGTATGTAGAAAAAAACAATTGTACTGAACAATAACACCAGAGGCCAAACTTAGCCACTCGCTCAAGATCCTACCGTGTAGTCATAAAGAATGCAATATTGCAATGTAGAATAGATTGGTAAATGCTTTATATACTAAATTGTGAGAAGAAATAAAGACTTTTTCTTGAAAGATTTCATAGAAATAATAAATAGAAATTCATAATTTTTGTTATTTTTTAGTGGAGGCAGGTTTGCGAAACAAGGCATAAAAAATTAAGTTCATACATGTTTCTCACATACTCAACAACGGATGGCATAATCTTGTTTTTGTCTTTGATTTTCTTTTGAATTATTGAAATATCTTTGTAATTAATGATGACAGTAATTTTTTCTCTACTTTGCGATTCACATATACAGTTCCAAGACCCCTCCAATTAAAGACCAGTCTGTCTGACTCTGGATGAACACCACTCTTTTATCTTTATAGTGATTATTTTTGCACCTAAATTGGAGGAAGATATGTATTATATTTAATCTGAAGTTAACTTTCCTCAAATTGTAAACCTTTGGAGTCTGATCAATTACATAAAATAAAATAAAAAAGTTGAAACATTCACAAAACAAGTTCAATCTAAACTCTTGGTGCGCTACCATCTCGAGTCTCCGTCTTTTTCAGCGCTCCGGCTTTAAACGTTTGAATAGAATCCAATAGTGCACCCCTCTTTTGAGTTGATCCGTTTGTTTGAGGGGAAGGGGCATGTGCAAGGGCAGGTGGTGGTGGTGGTGGTACCGATCCTGTATGAAAAATAAAGAGTAATAACAAATTATTCTAATTATAATAATATATTAGTAATAATTAATAGTCTTTATACAAAGACTTGTATCTATAAAATGACTCAAAACAAATATTTTGTTAAATGTGCAAGCAAGTAAAAAAAAAACAGAAATAAAAATTAAAACTGAAAATAGGAACAAGTAATGTTAATACTTAATAAAACAAAAACAGAAGAATAAATATATCATAGCTTTGAAAACAACAATACATAATGAAAGTTCATAATAATAAAAATAATGATGATCATAAGTTATAGAATAATTGTTTAAATGGTGATAATTGGTTTCCAATAAAATCAGAAATTGATATGAAATTCACTCAGAGTTCAACTGGCATTGATAAAATCTATAATTTAAAAAAAATACTCAGATTTGTATGACCTATGCTTTCAAAAGCATGGTTAGAAACAATGTACCAGCAAAATTATTAGAGTATCACTAAAGTATGATTTTTATGAATGGTACTGGTATTCCAAGTTTTTCTTTATTTTAATGATCTAAACGTTGGATTTTTTTTTGCATACAAAATCAAAAATGTAAAAGCATGGTATGAATATTAAACAAAAAAACCAAAATGCTCCAAAGCTACAAAATTAATATGCATTAATAGGATTATAGTACATGCACTAGAAATAATATATATAATCATGCTATATGTTTTATTAATAAACTATCTATAATCTATTAACTGTTGACAGGCCTGTAGCGTGGGGAGGGGGGTTAAGGGGGCTACGACAGACTGCCCAAAATGGAGAAGGTCCGCATTTAAAAACGAAAAATTTATATTCGTAGATATATTTACAATGTTCTCCAGAGTATCGCAGATCATACAAGCCAAAGGGTCTACTTTCCACTGTAAAGAACCTCCCACAAATTAAGTCACGCTAGGGGCCTGGTTAACTATCACCATGAATATGATTTTGTTACATTGTGTATTTTTGAGGATAGGTAATATTCTTGCATGCCTTTCGTATTTTCACTAAATTTGCTGGCATTTCAGTCGGCGTAAAAACCAATATGCAATTTTAACTATAACGGTAATAATAAATAAGTATTTCCAACATCGGAGGTACGCCAAGAAGGAGCAACTGGTAGGACTTCTACTAGTTTCAGTAGCAAATGATGCCTTGATGCATTGTTCCGGCTAACAGTAAGAATTGACACTGCAATTAAAGGGGCAACGTAAAAAAGCTGACCTCAAGCTGGCATGCCATAATCTGGAAACTGTTGTTTCATCTAGGCTGTAAAAAAGCTACTAAGCCAAAATATATAAATATAAATAATAATAAATTATAAATTGTATCAATTTTGTATAGCACCCATTAAAACAACTGTTTGCAGCTCGCACCTAAGTGACTTAGTTGGAAAAAAGGTGAGTTTTCAGATGAAGAACTTTGAAACTTTCAGCATCAGAGAAAAGGAGAATGATGTACCTACGTAGGCAAGGGAAATAAAAATTCAACTTACAAAGTTTATTGCATTATTTTAAAAGTTTGATAGAAAAAAAAGCTTATATTTGGTTTGGTGTATGAGTCCGAAAGGCTCTATTTTTTGTGGTAGTCAACTTGTTTTCGTCATGTTATTATAGTTATAAAAACTATATTTTCCATATAAGAAGAGTTAAAATGATAAACCAATACAAATTATTAGTCGATTATGAAAAATATATAACTAATGAACTAGAACATAATATGAAATTAATATTGATGTTAAGCGCCTCGAGGTTGTCTCAACGTCAAGCACTAAATAAATCTTAAATTATTATTATTAATAATATACTACATATATCCATCCATCCATATATGCACACACACATACATATATGCTCAGAAACATGCATATGCTCATGGGTGTAGGCTGGATAGGTATAGACACACCCCTTTCCCCCATGACGGCAAAATTAGTTCCACTAAGTGGGTTAAAATACTAAAAATGACCGCTAAGTTTTCATTGGAATGGGTTGGAATCTAGTTGCACATGGTCATCTTTTAAACCCCCAGGTCGTTTCGCACACCCCTCCCAAAAACAAAAAAAAAACAGCCTACACCTGTGCAGGTATATGAAGTTAGTGTACAGTACATACATTGTAAAAATGCCATATGTCTTAATTATTAGTACAGCATATAGGACAATTGAAAATTTGTCGGTACAAAAGCTCTATGCTCTACAATATAAAAAATGACAATAGCAGTATTTGGTGCAAAGAATATGGATCGTTCACAAGAAAACTATAATTGTGATAGTAATTACAATTAAACGTAACATGCACTAAAACATGAAGTTACCATTAATATAATAACAATGACAATATAAACAAAACACCAAGATAACATGCACTAAAAAGATGAGGTGTTAATTAACATTTTGCTTTGAAATAAAGGAAATGAATAAATGAATACAAGAGCATTACTGTTGCAATAATACTAAACAATATTACTATTAATAATAAAAGTAAACCATAATATTAATAGCAACAAAATTAAGAAAAAAAAAAAAAAAAACAACAATACACATAAGGAATCAGATAAAAAAACGGAGAGCTCACTGACAGTAAACTTGTTTTTACATTTTTCTATTAATTAATGTTTTTCAATCTTAGTTTTTGTGTTTGTCATTGTATTCTAAATGTTTTTATTCACAAATAAATTATATGGTATGATATGAATCAGGCAGTGGCTTTTTGAATAAGATGCTTCCTTTCCCTTCCAGGGTCGTGGGTTGAAGTCCTGTACAAAAAAAAAAACTAGAATGCTTTTTTCACGATCAAAAATGACTACATTCCCTAAGCCTCGTAATAAGACTTAGTTTTATGAAGCAAATCGTGTGACATACAAAAAAAAAACTAGAATGCTTTTTTCACGATCAAAAATGACTACATTCCCTAAGCCTCGTAATAAGACTTAGTTTTATGAAGCAAATCGTGTGACATATGTTTTTCTTGAGGAAGGCATTTTAATCTGAAGATAGGATAAGACAATGGTTACAGCATAGCTCTCAATAACGCATCCTAATCTTGCGATCAGGCGCTAACTGTTAACCTAAACGTCACCCACCGCAGCACATGCAAAAAAACACCAAAATGGAGGAGGCAGATCAGGATCTGTTATTGGTTAGCGGCCGATAACGCTTAGCAAATTAAGCGCTTTATTAGGTAACAACCAATCAGATGAGAGTATTACCAAGATAAACACTAGAGTTAGAATTTCCAACAATTCATCTGCTTTGCTTTATCTCATTTTGGCGGTACTATATATTTATAATATTTTATATTTTTTAAACCAAAATCTGCCCCCGTACATGAGCATAAAGGGGGAAAAAACCCTCTGGCTCTATTTAAAATACAGTACCCGAGTTTATTACAACCTTTTTTGGACCATATGAACTACATAGCGATGGTGATGCACTTAGCAATATACATTTACAAAATAACAGTATTACTTTATTATTAAAATGTTTAAATTTCATTTTTTCTAATTATTCTGTTGTCACATGATTTTAGATCAAAAATCCATAATCAAAATAAACACCGTCAATTTTAAGTGTTCTCCTATAAAGAAAATACTGGTAGGAAAATGCAGAGGTTATGAATATGCAGTAAAATACCATGCACTAAAAAAAAATCCCAAGTTAAAAACCAAGTGTACAATAAAATTGTTTAAAAGCTCTCTGTCTAGATTATCAAATTTTCTTTCGACTGAAAATTGAAGTATGCCCATATATAGTCATGATGTGCCTATATATGGTCATGATCCGATGTCATCTTGACCATATTTAGGCATGTCACATGTTATTGTCAAACCAAATTTGATAGTCTGGTCAAGGCTTTTAGTTGTAGGGTAATATAGCAGGCAAAACAGAAAGAAACGGAAGTAGTTCTGCAAAAAAACAAAAAACAAAAAAATTCTAGAGCAGAATGTTAATTTTCTACTCTAAATGAAGAACAAACTCTGATCATACAATGTTGGACAACTGGTACCACATACTTATAAACGCCTGGTTTCCATAAAATAGCTACATTCTAGTCACAGTGTTTTCACTGCTATTATTACACCATGGACTTATTCAAAGGTCCATGATTACACTGCGAATGTGTCCCCGACACAATCAGGTACACTCCCTGATTCTACCGACCAATCAGTGTTGTTGCAAACAAAAAAAAAAACTGTCGCTGATAGCACGTAACGATTTTATGGAAACAAGACTTTGAATAATATGACTAACTTTACTAAGTTTTTGGTAAGCATTGCCCGGTTAATTCTGACAATGAGCACATTATCAGAGATTGGTCAGAATTAGTACCGTATAATAAAGTTAAGCAATCACTGCGCCGTACGACAGTCGCACAACCTTCGGCTGACGAATCAAACTCCGCTCCCCATGAGTGTTAGGCAACGCAACGCCATCTGCCACTTGTCGGTGGCAGTCTGAACAGACTGTCATTAAAAAAGATCTGTTGCGCGCACATCGTGACATTGCTTTCTCTATAGAATCGCGTTGGCCGACGACCATCAGACACAGAGATTGCCCTGCTTTAAGCTTCAAGATATACTGTCTGTGTGATAAAATTAAAATCTCAAATTATTCATTAAAAAAATTCCATTGATAATTAATAAAGTATCAAGTAAGTTATTAACTGCAAATGAGAGTAAGATGGAATAATTGTGTTTGTGGGGCAACGGCGTAATCTGAGTGGCCAGTAAAATTTAAAATGACGCTCTGAACAGGTCCATGGCCTAATAAAAAAAATGTTATGTTAGCGTAACAGGCCCCAAAAAATAGGGTAGGTACATTAGGTCCAGATTTTTTTTCTCTTTTGCCACCACTCACCCCCTCACATACGGAAGTGTGCATAGGACAAGGCTAATCTAGCCTAGGGATCAACTCACAAGTTCTGTTTTTGTAAAGAAAATGCATTTCCGGTCATTTTTGCATTGTTTTTTTTTTTAATGTTGTTTAATTTTGGGTAAATAAAAATGTCTACGGTCGGCCAAATCTTTAGGGTCAGTTGGGTTACGCCAACATAAACAATTTTTTTTGGCTTTACTGTAGTTCCTCTCGTGGAAGCGCAACTACTTTTTACATCTGACTTTACATAGAAGCACCCCCAACGTAAAAGGCCAGGGAATGATTTGAATGGGTAGCTTTGCTGATTTTTGCAAATAAACAAATCAGATTGGCTTTTTAATTGGGCATTCAGTACTATTGAATTTAGCTTTTTGATGACCATTTACCATTAACCATCTGTATAAAGTTGGTGATATGAATCGCCAAGTGGTTAAGACAGGGGAGCTGGTTTGAACAGCATGCTCGCCTAATGGTCTGTGGTGGAACAAGTCTTCTCGAAAAAGGACTATAAACCGTAGGCCCAGTATTATACAATTTGGCTCATGTGCACTTTAAAGAACCCAGTACATTTTTTGAGATGAGTAGAGGGTTACCCGGGTGTACAGGTCCAATGGGCCCCTGCTGTGGACAGATGAGAGCAGCTGGTACCGTATAGCTTGGACACGAAGAGACCCTTAGGGAAAAAGCAAGTTACTGTAACAGCTAGTCCACGACAACGAGAGCTTTGAGACCGTTTTAGAATAAAGCTCTATATAGTAAATCTAACTACATTACATTGATATGTTCTGTTCAGATTGAGGGATTATCCGAGTAAAAGTCACGCCAAAGATTTGTTGTAACCAAAGTTGGTGGGTTATTACCGAGAAAACTATGGTATTATTAGCAAATAATATTGGGAGAGCATTAGCTATGTATTATATTAAGTGGCTTGGCAAAAAAAATTATGTTATCTTTTTTTAATAATAAATTCAAAGCTGCAAATTTTAAAGCAAGCCATACAAATTGTATTTTTCAAGCTCACTTACACACAGACAGTATATTTTTAATTCTAGGGGGTAGGCTGGTTTATGCCTCTGTGTGTGTGTGTGTGTGGGAGGAAGGGGGTGGGGAGTGATAAAGGCTGCAAAAATTGAGAATGCAGAACTAAATCCCTATTTTTTAATATTCTACCCCTCTTAGTGGAACTAATTTTTCCACCATGACGCAAAGGGTAATTGGGAGGTTCGTCCGCAGCCTACGCCCCTGAATTCATGGGATCAATTTTCATCCTTCATTGGTTAACAGGTTACAACACATGTACACAACGTATAACACCCAAGGCGCACGGAAGTATGTGATAACCGACCTAATAAAAAGCCATGATCAACTCAGCCTTCAAATCTCGGCTTCTGTTGTGTTATCAAGATTCTCTGCAATTCAACAGGTGATAAAAAACATCAATGTTATATTAATGTTATTCACAATGTGAAACAAGTTCTATGTATGCTATGCTAAATTGATTAAAAACACATTAAAATTCAAGAAACATTTTTGTTATCAACCTAATAGAAAGCTTCGATCAACTCAGCCTTCAAATTTTGGCTTCAGTTGTGTTATCGAGATTTTCTGCAATGCAACAAGTGATTAAAAAACATCAATGTTATCTTAATGTTATTCAGAAAGAGAAACAAATTGTATGCTGGTTAATTATTATACTCTATAGATTAAAAACACTTCATAAAAATCAAGAAACATTTTTATTATCAGTAGGTGTCACTTTAAATGTTATCTACACAAAAAATATAATTCTTTCTAAAACATGCTGATGCTCATTGAATTAAAAATTTTAAATAATAATAAGAAAAAAAACATAATAATAATAATAATTAATAATAATAATAAATTCATTTTCATTTCATTTATTCGTCTCAAAAAAACATTAAAATACTACAATACACAATAAAATAAACAAAGAGACAAGAAACCCAAAAAATAACATATAAATTTGAATTAAAGTATTTGAAACTCAACCACCAAGAATCAGTATCTGATAAATATAAAGTTATTTGACTATAATAGCATCCCAATATTATCATGCACAATATCTGCAAAGGTGTGTACCCAATATCAAGTTAAGGTGTGTTTACACTATTAAATTTTATGAGACAAATACCCATATATGGGTTTTGTATGACATCATCAAATCAAAGATATCTGTCATCTGAAAACTTTATAGCATGTACAGAGTATACAGTGTCAGCAATCAGATAAATACACTATTCAGATAACATTTTCATTGCATTTGGTTCTACAGGTAGCAATTAGGTCAAATAAGAAAAAAATTATTGTGTTAGCCAATTCCCAACCGAGTCGGTATTTTAGCTTTCTTTTTTTTCTTGAGTCCATCGAACATTTTTTTTTATGAGCAAATAAAGCTGGAATAGCCTTGGCCAGGCTAGCGGGGCCCAAGTCTAGCCTATCTTGCTGGATGGTAGGAGATGCGAATCCAAAATTGTTATATTTATTGCGTATTTTCCACTTTTTAGGCGTAAACACATTTTTGGTTGTTGGAAAAAAAAGTATTCCTACCAACCTACCCTTTTTTTTTTTATTTTCCCAAAAAAACGTGGCCAACTCAATTTTTTTTTTTTTGTTGGTCTTATTTGCGGTCTTTTTGCGGCAAAATCACTGCAGAATTTCCCTGACCAGTGGCAGTAATTGGGCAATGCTACTCTCATCCGTTGAATGGGTTTGTTTACATAATCAGGATTGGACCTTTCCTGCCAAGCCTACCTCTTTGATATTGTAGCTAAGGTCTGAATAGAGTATAGTTGGTTTGAATAACTTGTATAGTAATAATAATAATATATATATTATCATTATTATATATATTATATATTATTATTATTATTATATATTATATATTATTATTTTATATTTTTATTATTATAGTGTTAAAACAAACAAAACACAAATTACGATTCATATTGATATGAATACTATTTATTTAGTACATAAATAATATATAGTATATAGTATTTACTATTCTCATTTTATCAACTGTATTTTAATTATGAATTTACGGTATGTGGACATGTCTATGATGGATCATGCAAAATATAAGAAACTGATTAGAATTTGAATAACACATGGATATATTGTAACTTTTGTTATATTAAAAAAAAAACACACTGGCCACAACTTTTATGTAAAAAAATACTTGTGATTTATCCATATATGGATGTGACATGACATTACCATGCCCATATATGGTTCAATCAGACACACTTAGCGTGGACAAAGTTTTATGGACTAAATTTTTCACTTAACACACTTCTACCACACAAGTACACTATTAGTGATCAAATCTGAAGACTATGTAAGATATGCATTACTATATACAGCACATACTACAATACTAAATAGCATAAATCTATAAGAATACGAACATGAACATAGGTGACAACACAATGATAATAACAGGTAAAATGTACAATATTTGACATACCTGGTGATGTGGTGGAACTAGCAGGTGATGTTGGAGCACTGGATGGAGAGGTGGACCCTGAACCTATTAAAAAAATTTTTTAAATAGAATAAAATTAATACATTCATAAACAAATTCTGTGTGGAATAATGTGGCGGCCATTTTGTTTATAAGAATATAATATAAAAAGTAAACAACAAAAATACAACCTTTTTTTCAGGTGATAACTGAACCTTCACTCCAATTATTTCAATCCAATTAGATTTATTTGCCATTTGTTGAACAACATTGGAATTGCGTAATATAATGGCCACTTAATTTACAGAAACAATCACATATCTCAAAAACAAAAAAAAAATCAATAACAAGAACATAATCCAGGAAAAATAACATTTGATCATTCAACAGCCTGATAGCTGCAGGACATAAGTTTTTTTGAAAATCCAGCCTTTCTAACATTGACAGTACGGCATCGCTGACCACTGGCAAGTAATTCAAAGTCCCTCGACCCAGCATGGAATTCATCATTCATGACCTCAATCGTTCTTTTGACGATTCGATCGCTGTGGATGTCATTTGAGATCGTTTTGGGTCGTTCCAATGATCTGCGACGGCGCCCTGACAACTCTAAGAAGGCCATTTAAAATAAGTTTTAAAGTTAAAACAAATAATAAATATAAAAGATAAGTTCTCCACTACTCTGGCAAGTATAATGAAGTAACATATTTAAAATGTTCATGCTTTAACATTAAATTTATCAGCGTACCTCCATTGGATGTTGGACTAGTTGTACCGTTACTCGTTACGCCAGGCGATAACCTGTCTTCTGATAATGTTTGCTCCGACATCCTTTTCTTCATGGACACCTTTTTTCGTTTCTTTTTCTCTTCGGCTGAATTGTGGTGGGCGTGGGCTTTTGATAACCTTCTGTACGATGAAATCTGTGGGCAACGATTTTGTTATTAAATGTAAGTTCCAAAACTCTGAAATGTGTACAAAACAACCCCATGTCTAGCTCACTTGTTTTTCAATACATTTATACCCTTTTCACACTGGCACTATTTTGCAAATAGTAACAACTTGTAAACCAGGTTTGTGTAGTGTGAAAGTAAGTACATGTAACACTCTATGACATCTTGGGACACTCTGATTTGTCTTCTGAGGTGTCCTGAGTTGCTAAAGGTTGAAACATGCCGTAAAAGCTCAAATTGAAGCCCTGGGATTCTTTTTTTTTTAAACTTTGAATGGGTTTTTTTTTTTTTTTTTTGTGAACTTTGGATGAGCTTCTTTTCAAGATGGGCTTCCTTTTGAGGCTACTTTTTTTGCGAAGCAAAGAGGGGGCTTATTTTCAAAATGAATGCGGTAATTTTTGGTAATTACTACTATAAAAAAATAAATAGGTCCAATGTAACACTAATCTGTATCATGGAGTGTATTAACTGGAATTAAATCACCTAAACTTTTAACTTTTGTATATTCATGTACAGTGTATGTACTGTACTACCTTGAAAAGAAGCAATGGGCTTGAAAACTTTTCGAGGATAATTTTGCATACTAAAGAGGGTCTTCTTCTCGAGATTAAGCCCATTGGGCTTCCACTCGAGGTTTTTACAGTGTTCTGTTAGTGCGAAAGTTACAGATACAAAATATATTGATATTGTTCAATTTATTTCATTTACACTTGTTTCCAGACAAATCACAAAAGAACATACATTAAAAAACAGAACTGAGGACTGCTTTCTTTCACTTAATCGTTTCCTTTCTTTTCATTCTGATTCTGAATGAAAATTTGTACATGTGGGTTTCAAGATTGGGTCGATAAAACGTACAACTGACCTGTTTCTGTTCTTCTTTCAATCGTTTTTCAATTCCATTTTCTTTGCAAGCCTTGAGGGGTTCTTTAAGTTTGCTTGGAATTCTAAATTGCGGACGGTCTCCTCCTGGCATTGTTACATCACTAAATAACCTGAAAAATAAGGTTGGCTTATAACCTAGTCCTTTTCTCAATCTTTTGGAAGATTTATCAAAGTATCAACAGTGCTATTTTCCCTAGCAGGCGAACTCTACTCACTATAAATTATTTATAGTCATGCACTGTGGGGAGACTAGGGGGGAGGGGATATTTTAGGTTGGTTACCACACTATGAGTAAAATGCTCTGCAATCCCACTGTTTCTCCTTACTTTGGATGCTTAGCTGTATAACACCTACAGATGCTGAAATATCTCACTTAAGATCCTTCTTGGCATTGTGTATTTATGCAAATTGACTTTTTTTATTTATGTAAATTATATGCAACACCTGGGTCAGATAATTCATTATTCATTAGGTGAATTCCAAAGAAATGGAAAATATCCGGTCATCCATGTAACTATCCACAATAGACTTAATATTTTTGTATTTTCTTAATCTGACAAAAAAAAATCTCAATGAATATGTGGCAAAGACAAGCCAAACCAGCAACTCATCACATAAAAATCGATTCTTAATTATCAATACAGGATAAAAGAGTGATGTGAGCTATTAAATGGTAAAAGAATCATTTAAATCCGACATTTTGTTATGAAGTTACAAGAGTTCCAACCATCTGTTTAAAGAACAGTATTTGAGAAATCACCCTTCAAATTTTTCCATCTCAGGCAATTCTCGGGTAGAAACCATCACCAAATAGTTAAAAAAAGTTATTTTAACATTGAAAATGGGGAAAATAACAACACAGCATGATGTATAGATACAAAGGTTAGTTTAGTGCAATAAAATAGATTTTCTAAAAAATTGACATTTCCGCATGTTTTGGCCATTATCTCCGGAAAGAAGATTTGCAAGGAGTGAATCTTAAATACGGCTTGATGTCTGTAAGAATTGGCCATAATCCCAACTCTCTACCCCACACAACCTCTTGCCCAACCAGTTTTTAAAAAAAGTAAATACCACTCTAACTTACGGATTGTCAATCAGCTCATCTATACTGGGTAGCTTAGTTTTACAAGATTCTGTATTTAATATTGATTCCAAAACAGATTCTGGAAATGTGGAAAATAAAGAATTAACATTACTTTATTTTTTATTTTTCTAACAAAAAATATGGCATAATCAAAATCCATTGACAGGTCAATGAAATAAAACAACAATAGAAGTATATACTAAAAGGGAAGAAGCTATGTATTAAATATTTAGTTGTAGTGAAGGAATTTATGTTGAGTGTTGGTTTAGATGTAATTTTCCAGCTTCTGTTTGTTCTGCCGATGCTCGTTTAAAGTCAAACAACCATCGCTAAGAGTTAGGGGGAATAAGTAAGTGCTGCAAAGGGGCTCCTGTAGGACCCCCAGGAGCAGCTAAAATTTCTAATTCCTTTATGAAATAGAAAAAAAGAGGAAAAAAACATTAATTATTCATCTTATCTGCTAAAATTGAGGCGAGTTGATTGGCCTGGCGGTTAAATCAGGGGAACGTAACCTTCAGCTATAATATCGGTGCTGGTTCGTACAGCTCACTCGCCAATGGTTCCAGTGGTGGAACAAGTCTTTTTGGATAAGGACTTTAAACCGTAGGCCTAGTGTACGCATTTGTGTCTGACCGTATCAGACTCAAACCCTTCAAGTTCTAAAGGACCTGTTCTGTACATCCTTCGAGAAGAGTATGGGGCTACCCCGGTGTACTGGTCCAATCATTTCCTTGTTGTTTAATGGATATGCCACCTAGGATATTGATTAAGTTCACTGGCATATCCTTGGCGCTCGTGCCTAAAGAAATGAAATGAAAAAATGAAATAAAATAAACCAAACACTAGTGACATTACAGTACCAACAAAATATGCAATAGTATGATAAACCTATTACTTACTAATAGACGGTGGAGTTGTGTGCGGGAAGTTGTCTTTTGAAGCTCCGTTGAGCTGCTCACCAAACACCATTTCAAAGAGCAAATGACCAAAGCAGTAAACATCAATTGCTTCCGTTGTCTAAGAAATACGTTAAAAAATATCAACAACAACAAAATGAAGATAATTGTAGCACAAGTTCTCTAAAGCAGGTACAAACAGCGTCATACAGCGAGTCAAAACTCCATTACCTGTGAGCGCTAGACGACGCGACGCCATCCGCTGATTGTCAGTGGCAGGCTGAACAGATTGTCATTAGAAACGATCCACTGCACGCTCATTGTAACGTTTTGTTCTCTATAGAATCGCGTCAACTGACGACCGTCGAGTGTAGTGAGTGATAACAGTTAAAAAGATTTATTCGAGTCTTCAGACATATTGAAATTTATTTAATTGTCTCACCACCACAAATAAATCAAATTCAAAAATATATATAATCTATAATACAAAATAATAAAGATATATAAATGACTCAGAGAGTATATGTTATTTGTTAAATGGCCAAAGGTCGCTATAGCTTTATACATCTGTGCAGATCCTAACAAAAAAATCAAATTACATACTCACATTAATCTTTTTAAATTGAGTAAAATACATCCTATAATATGATGGTAATCCAAGCAGACTGTTTTCAATATCGAGAAGTCGACAGGTGTTGCCTTCTAACATCACATTCGATGCATGCAAGTGGCCATATGGAAGGCCTTTCTCATGTAGGAACTTCAATGCCTATAGATTAAAAGTAATAAAAACAGAAGTTGATAATATATATTGAAACGTATAAAATGAAAACAAGAAATTTGACTGTTTAAGTTGCCGAAGTAATGCAAAATCCAAAGTTAAGATCCAACGACTCTGCCCCCTGACCCCAGTTAGTCTACCTTTGCACATCAACACATGCCAATCCTGTACAAGGCACTAATTTGTAGCCCCCCAAACTGCTCCTCAACCTTCAGTGGAGATATACCTTCTCCAAGGTCAATTGTGAAAACCAACAAAAAAATTAGGCAAAAATATAGGCAATGATGCTTACCTCAAGTATCTGTCTACCATATGTTTTAATGTTCATTAAATTGAATTCTGTGAAAGACTTTGGTTTGCAATATTTTCTCAAAAAGTGAAACTTTGGTTTAGCCTGTAAATTAACCAATAAAAAAAGTTATCAAAAACAATTTATTAAGTATTAATATCAATTAAACTTCATTTGAGTAAAATAAAAAGTTATGTTACATACAATTTCTATACTCAATGAATTATAGTATTTACTACTTCTATTGCTAACTCTAATCACACCTAACCATATTGTTGGGTTTTTTTTGGTTTTTTTTTTAAATATTATTTTTGTCACAATGCATAAAATATTAGTAATGAACATCTGTCTATGAAATTTGTTGCCATTACTGTAATACTAAACATATAAATAATATTAGTTAATGCACAGTCAAGACTTTATTAATAGATCTGTTAATGTCCTATCCATAGGGGATATATCGCTAATCCACCTGTAACTGTTAAAAAGAGATTGTAGACTACACAAGCGGTATGATATTGGTCTATGATCAGTTTGGCCACAGTATTATGTATGGTGCGCCTTTGGGGTCATAATAGCTTTAATCAATTACTCAAATGGCATCCTACTGATTACAGTACATTGCATCAACATTGAGATATTACTTATCAAAATGTACAGATACATCCTTTATTTTGCTGTAGTCAATAAATTACAGTATTTACCATTAAAATGAACTAAAAACTCAATAATAGTCACTTAATGCCTGGTATCAAAAAAGAGTAAAACTGCAGGAGGTCCGACATTCCTTACTACAACAATTTAGAGGGCATTCTACAAAAGAATGAAAAAGTTGTTCGTATCGAACACATGCTACTAGTGAAGAACGCTTGTTTGAATTTGGAACGGTATTTGCATCGGATTCAAATTATAATAGGGCTCGCGGTAGTACATTCTTTTTCATTACATTCGCATATATGCAAAAACAGAACAGTCAAATCTTTTGCAATTCGATACTAATTGCTAGTATTAAACTGGTAATCAATCTATTAATAACACAATGAGCTAGTTCTTTAGCGGCCTCATTTGCAGCTGCAGCGTTTCATACTTTGTCGTGACAAACCTGGCAGCTGAAAAAAATTAAACACCAAATGAAATTTTCTGTCGCAATAGGTCTCTCTACGATGAGATCGACATAAATAAAACTACCTTGCAGATGAAATCTCTTAATGTGCTTGTTAATTTTAAATTTAATTGTATTAAAATACTTTAGGTATCCAGATTTTCAAGTACTTCTTTAATTGTAAAAATAGTGAATTCAGTATTTCTACCTTTGTTTAAGAAATTGAAATTGTTAGATGTTTTTAAGTTACAAAAATTATGTATCTACTATGTTTGATCTCTAATATGATAAATTCTCTTAACATTTAAATGAATATTTTACTCTTTTCACACATGTCCCCCTAACACAAACGCAAAAATTAATATCAGTCGAAGGTGATCACTACATCATCAGCAAATAATTTGTTTTGGATAATAAAGAAGAGAGTTCTTTATACAGAAGAAACACAAGGCTGTGTTGAATGAAGTGCTTTTGAAAAAGATGACTAATGAAATAAATATTATTTAAATTTTCTATATATTTTCATTTCTTTTCATCCAATCACAAGTTAAATCTCTAATTGTGGCAAAGACAAGCCAAAACAGTCACTCATTGCAAAAATCGATTTTGAGTTATTAATACAGGGTTTTCATTTAAATCACACATTTCATTATGAAGTTACAGGAGTTTAAACATATAGCTGTTTAAAAAACAATATTTGAGAAATCAGAATTCAAAGTTTATGATTTCGTCCATTTCTCAGACAAAAACTATCACCAAATCGTTAAAAATTGTTGTCTTAACACTGAAAATGGAGAAAATACAAGCATAGCATGATATATAAATATATAAATTTCAGTTTAGTGCAATAAACTAGATTTCAAAAATGTTGACATTCCAGCATGTTTTGGCTATTATCTCTGAAACAGGATTTGCGATGAGTGACTGGTTTGGCTTGTGTTTGCCACATTTACGCATGAGTTGTTGAATACGACATTGTGTGTTTAATACGTTTACGTCTCTTTCCTTCCATATGCACTGTACTGCACATCATGTAGATGAATGTAAATGTTATTTGTTATTATGTTAAATGTTTGTAGTGGATAATAAACCCATTGATGGCTTTCAAAGCGAATAAATATTGAACTGAATGAATAGGTGTTTTTTAGCATAGTTGGAAATAATTCATTTGGTTTGTACTGTAGCTACAATGTAAGAATCACATGAATAGGTGTTTGTTCCAATGAACAGAGCAACAATTTAAAGTGAACAGAGATCTACTCGGATAAAGACCACTGTTCCAATGAACATACCATAAAATCTCAAATAGAAGCCCAATTTTCTTATTCTCAAGAAAAAGCTCATCTTGTTGAAGATTTTTCCTTAAGTTTGCAAACGTAGCCTTGAAATGAAGCCCATCAAAAAAAAAAAGACAATGGGCTTTTTTTCAAGATAGCATAAGCTTCTTTTGCAGTACAGACACTGTACATGAATTTCAAAAAAAATAAAATAAATTAAAAACACGCTTGGTTTATACAGTACTTTACTGTACTTTAGGTGATTTTAAGCCGGTTAATACAATCTATGATAGAAACTGAAGTTACAGTGGCCCCCACTTCTTGTTTTATAATAGTAGCAATTCCAAAAATTTACAGCTTTCATTTTGAAAAAGAAGTGCCATTTTACTTTGCAAAAGTAGCCTTGAAAATAAGCCCATCTCGAAAAAGAGACCATCTCAGTAAGAAACTCAGGTCTTCTATTCGAGGTTTTACGTTATCTGAATCGTAGGAACATCAACCCCAATGCTCCAGTTCATTTCATCCCAAGATATTGTTGAATGATGTCAGCATAGTGTTTCTTTACATCAGCTACAACTCGCACCAAACATCTTATAATCACAAGATAGCGTTTTCCCCGATTTCTGCGTGCAAATTCAGTAACAATGCAGCGTAGAATGCCATCCCGCAATTACAATTACTTTTGAACTTTGACATCTATGCTTTACGTGCAAAATCTGGAACAACCACCACAGTAAAAAGTAGGACTCCCTCACTCAATTACAATTACTTCTAATGCTTCTTTTTATACGCTATCTTTTACGTTACGTTATACGTTATCTATTATTATAAGACCTTTGACTCACACTTACTTACCCATGCCAGAACTTGTTTTACTTTGGGTTGATCTTTAGGTCTCACTAAGAAGTAACTCTTCCTTAGCCGCCATCCAATATCCTTTAACGGTTCCACAACTTCCCAGTGAGGCTCCGACCGGAAAAACATGGAAACATGTTGGAGAGCAACCTCTGCAAGAGAAATTTTATTTAATTTAAATATTGTCATCACATAAAACAATTATTAACAATTGTTAACATAAACTCTAGTGTAAAGTCTTATTAAATGTAAACAAATACAATCATATGTTATTAAATTGACGAAAGTTCATTAATACAATTATCAAATGTTATTAACATTTATAACATCCCAGAAGATACAACTTGAAAAAAATTATTGTTTTATTGATCAAGTAGTTTTTTTTGTTTTTTTTTTCTTTTTGCTAGTCAGATGATTTCAATGCAAGTAAAACTAATTACCACCAGCCAATGTTGATGATGCAAATAACATACAAGTTAGCTAAATTTAGGCTTTTATTGAACAGAGAAACTAATTTTGGTCTTTTTTTTTTATTTTATTCAGTTTTAGGCACTACTAGGGCCAAGGACATGCCAAACAGTGAACTTAATCACTCTTCAAAGTGGCAATCCCATCACAAGACAAACATACACACAAGATGCTCTACATAAAGCAGGGTTTTCCTTAAAATCGCTACAATGTCTCCTGTGTTTTCAGTGCAATCGTTGTTGGGGCAGCCTCTCCGACGCAATCGGGAAGGCCCTCCCCCCAATTCGACCGACCAATCAGCATCACCAAAAGCTGTCAGTGATAGCGTGTACAAATTGTATGAAAATGAAGCTTAAGAGGTCTCAAGCAAATAGGTCTCCATAATATGTGCTCTATAGAGTACTACAGTTTTTACGTCACAATACCACGTGATACTACTTCGTTGCTATCACTGCAAAATGCGTTCAACCGGACGCCATTTGCGCCACTGACAAACCATTGATCCCAATTTCTAACGTAATTATTCAGATGTTGTATCCTACTGTTTCTTTTTAAATTCTAATTGTTGATTAAATGTGTTTTGAATGATATTACTAATATAATGCAAGCTTTTGTGTTTTTCGTACATTCTGATGGTAAAATATTAGATTTTAAAATGCCTATTCCAGAAAGCATCATCATCATTCAGGTGTAATGAACGGTAACCAACGTCTGTTGACAACAGAGGCACAACGACACGACTGTGGTAGTCTATAAGTGAAGCATTATTATTATTTACTATTATTATTATTATTATTATTATAATACCTATTAGTATTATCATTATCGCCGCTACACTACACTATTATTATTATTATTATTATTATTATTATTATTATTATCACATTATAGTGATTAACTTCAGTATTAGAAATCCTTAGCCTACATGAATAATGACAAATTATATAAAAAATAAAAAAAATTAATAAAATTAAAAAAATTATTTTTTTAGTTACACATACAGTATATAGTCATAAATGGCTACATGTAATGTTAAAAATAAGTTATTTGCAAAAATATTTTGACATAACACATAAATGAAATACTTGCTAATCTCTCATCTATTTTCTCTATGATTAGACCACTGTATTAGGTCTATTTTGAAACAGCACCACCAAAGTCTAGGAAACTTCCAGCGGCCTATACTAGCCTGAGCAGCTAGCTATTGCTAAATAGAGTGACGCGCGCATACTAGTAACTACGTAGCGCGAAGTGTGTAGGCCTCTAGAAGTCCCCTAGTGGTAATTGCCAGATTATTGGAAATTTTCCTTTCAAATTTCACTAAAATGATCTATAGAATAGCCAAAAAAATTTAATGATCTTTCGGAAATTACAACAAGTGTTACGGATATTGACTAAGGTGTAGGCTTCTGAGGACACCATAGTTTTGTTGATACTCCACCACAAAGGGAAGTAATAGGAAGACTGCAGGATTGTTCAATAATGGAAATTGCAAATTAGAGGTTAATGACGTCCTTAACCCCAGCTGGGCAGTCATACTTATCATGATCACTGCAGTTCAAAGTATTTACTTAACAGCTGAACACATTCAACACATTAGGCAAGACTTTTTTCATACCTTGTTTCGCGAACTTATTGTTTTGAAGATAGTAAGAGGAAGGTAAAAAAATAAAGATAAATTTGGTGTTCTTACTGTACTTTAGCAAATGGTTTTACCAAAAATTTGAAAACTTATTTGATCTCCATCCATGCACATGTTTATTTTTATATTATTTAAGTAATTTTACCTATATTGTATGTTTAATTGTATATGATTTGATGTGTGTGGACAAATTAAATAAACAATCTTCAATATAATTAAAAATTTAAAATAATAATAATTCTTTTTTAATAAATTTTGAGTCTGTACATGACCTAACAATAAACGGTATTTATTTGAAATTATAGCATTGGAGGTAGTCAATAGATAGAGGGACTTCATACTAAGTGCTAAAAATTTAAGAATTCTTAAAGCCTACACTATCACAGTTGTTAATGATAACCTTATTGTAGCCTGGTTCTCACGAGAGCCCTAGTATCGTATCGGGAGTTAACCGTTAGCGCTAATCGTTAGCACCTGCGTGAGAACGCCCGATAGGTTAGCACTATTTGGATACCGCTAACGGTTAGCAAGAGCTATCAGTTAGCAAGTTGAGCGCGTTTTTATCATCAACCAATCACATGTATGCATTTACAATTTCTACTTTCTTATTGGCCAGTGATTCGATCATCATAATTTTGGTATCCTGATCGGGATTTTCTCGTATGGACGCACGGCAGCTAACAGTTAGCAGCAGCCGTGTGAGAACATAGCCTCAGTGTAATATTAAAAATTCTTAAAGCCTACACTTAATCACGGTTGTTAATGATAACCTTATTGTGTGTTAATATTAATAATTGTTAAATATTCTACCATACAGTAGTCAATTGTAGGCTCTTGAGTTCAACCATTATTTACTTTATGTGCATTATACTAATGGGAAAAAAAACCACAATGGATCTTTTATGGCAAGATTTACAACCAAAAAACTCCAATAGCCACTCTGTCATGTAAGGTTACCGGTATCATATTGATAGTAGTCTAAAAACTTCCTGATCTGGTTCCAAAAAAAAATTATTTAAAAGGCGTACGTGCGAATTGTTGGTGACAGAACCAAAAAAACATGTATTGTGTCTTGTAACTCTCTGAGTGGTCCGGAAACTAAAATTTGGTAAAAGGTCAAATTTTTATCCACATAAATTCCTCATATGCTCAAATTTTTTAGTACTGTATGTTGTTAAAAATGCTAGTTCTTGTGCATGAGTTAAACATTTAAACTTAATGTCTTTTTTTCTATTACTTTTGACAAAAATGCTCAAGGTTTGATATGAAATTTTTAATATCTTAAAAAGAAAGTGGGTGGGTGTGTGTGCCTTTCATTTTCCCCCCCTCGAAAGTACTGCAAGGTTACAAAGTGGGCCCAATTTAGGCACAAGTTGGGCATACAAGATGCTTGTCTTCCCAGAACGCTAGGATTGGAAGGCAAATATCTTAGCTATCCGCATTGGACAATAAAATTTTCTATTTGGCAACTTTCATTTCCATCATTTCTGTAATTAATCTTGAAACGTCTTTATTGCTAAGTACAAATTTAGTTTATTTTGGTGATTAAGATGCATGCCCTCCAGTTTCAGGGTCGTGGGTTTAATTCCTGTCATAATTGTTGTCTCCCATATTGAGACTGAGTTTGTGTAAATCATCGTATGTGTTTTGTAGGACAGTGATATTCACTATTGACAATCCTTGGTGGATGTGTTGTGTGCCTAAATATTTTTATTTTTTTTTATAAATTAACACTAAAAAACATACACATTCAGTACTGTACATATTTTTTTTTTTAATCTTTCTAACATGTATTCAATGGCAGATCCAGGAATTTGAAATAGAGATGGCCCAGGAAGGAACTCTGAGAGATGGAAGGTACCACCGCAGCCCCACCATAGTTGGGGCTGAGGTCACCTCTAGAAGGCCAGAAATGGCATTCTCAGACTTGAATTTTGAATGTAATTTTTTTTTTTCTCTATTTTTTTTACAATTTTGAAAAAAAATTAGGGGTGGGAGCTGGCTCCTCCCCCCTTTGAATCTGCCACTGGTATTTGGGGATGTGCAGTACTGAGTATTCAGCCCAGGGCCATGCCAATTTTGGGCAAGGCATCATTTCTGATTGAGTTTCCTGAAGCAAATATCTTTTGAAACAAATTTTTAGAAAGGGTTTCATTACCATGAAGATCTGTTGGGTAACTTGACGGATCTAGAAACTTGCAAACGATGAAGTTGGTCGCGACCATATGGTTTCGTAGCAGCATATTCAAGTAATTCTGCAATCCGGCCTGCCGTTCTGCAATGAACTCGCGCTCCATGTTGCCGAACATCCTCTTGGGCGGTAATGGGAATTCGATTCCAGTAATCTTAAGGCAATCATTTAAAGTCACGAAGTCACTGTATCTTCTATTTATCTGCAGAGAAATAAGGCTTTAATATATGATGTTTGTCTTATAACACCATGCTTGTGTTTCTCATTATTAACATATACTTCACTCCTTCCAATGAATCAAATTGGGGCAGTTCTAGGCAGAAATGGGGGTTATCCAACCTTCCCCTAAAAAAAAGAAAGAAGAAATAGGGGTAAATGATACTCTAAAACAAGCTATTTTCCAGTGTTTATTGACAAGTATTTCTAAACGAAAATCTTAAGTAGTAGTCTGTGCTTTGTATGCTGAGGAATTTATGTGATCCTTTGTAAAACCTTATCTAGCCTAAAATTTATAGTGTGTCAAAATCACAGTTTGTGGATGGAAGACTCTGATGCATACCTAAACAGGCCATAGGCATGCAGGGGCCTAAGCCTAGATTTCTTAGAATCTAGGTAGTATCTTTTGGAGCATTAGCAACTCATTATGGCAAAATTCTCAAGATCAATTTCCAATGAATTTGGTATAGCTTACATTCCAACCAACATTATTCAAACATCAAAAGTGCTGTACTGCAAAAACACTCCCAAAAGGCTACATGTTTTCCAATTTTACCAAGCGTCACACACGCGCTGCCTTTTTACAATTTATACCCACTATACGTCACAGGACCAACCTAGGGGAATCGGTCTATTACTACAATACTACACTAGTTAACCACTCCAGGCTGGAGTAACAATGTGAATAGAATTTCTTTAACTAACACAAAGAATACATCTAGACCGTATCAGACTCAAACCCTTCAACTTCTAAAGGACCTGTTCTCTATTGTAAACAAACATAACAACTGACATCTTATTTGTCACACAAAATGCTTGTGTTTGCATTATACATTAATGCTGCCATTTTGTGGTGCCCTAGCAACAATAGGCATTTTTCGTTTTGACTACGCGGCCAGTCTACTACGAACTAATGGACCGTGACGGCAACGCCAAGACACTGTTCGCGTACTACACCAAGAGCTGTTTTCGTTTTTCTAAGGCGACTACGACGACGCACCACACATACGTAGGCCTACCGAGAGGAGTTAGTCGACCATGGTTTTATTACCAGGGAACAATGTTCCCTTGTTTTATATTTGAAAAAAGAAATGTGAATAATAACATTAGTCAAATACAAAATAAAAGTTTCCAGAAAACTCTGAGTGATGTTTCACTGTTGGCATACAGGCTAGGCCTAGCCTAGGTGTCAAGAGAGTCGGGAACCGGGAGAAAAGGGGTGTCAGGCCTGCTCAGGCAATTTGCCAATTAATGCAACGATGATGTACAAATAAATATACATAACATTTTAAAACAGAGGTACAGTATATAGCAAGGCTTGATACACAACATCATGGGCGCAGATGCCCTAGCTAGGGGCACCAGATAATGTGTTTTCTCCTAACCGAAATCCACCCTCCCTGACAAGGCTGGGCTAGCCTAGGCCTAAGGCTAAGAGGCCCCTTTTTTCACTATCCACTGATTTACCTAATTATATGTTGTGGCTATTCCAAAATTCCTCATTTATTGTATGTATATAAATAGGCCTTTATAAAACATTTATTTACTCACTTGTTTTAATAATTGATTCATTATTGAACGAACAATGCTCGATCGCGGATGCGATGAAAATCGCAACCCCCAACAAAAAAGTTACCAGCAGTTTGCCAAACAATCTGGTGATCTGATTGGTCAATATTAGGGTAGTCGCCACTACGCCAAATTCAGAAATTGCGGTAGTCGCGGAAGCTGTCACAACGCTGATTTAGCCAGTAAGGTTTGTGAGCATGCGCAGATGTCTGTTACACTCTATTAGTTCGTAGTAGACTGGCCGCGTAGTCAAAAAAAAAAATGCCTATTAAAAGGGGAGGAGCTTTAGCGAACAGGGTTGCAGCTAAAGAAATATTAAGGTGAGTGATTGATATTTCTAGGGTAGCTGTATGATAACAATGGGTAAACTCTAATTAATAAGAGTGGATTTTAAGGATGAAAAAGTGGGTTAATAAGATTGGGTGGAGGTCCATGAAATTTGCTTTAGACTAGGTGGCAAACTTTAAGGCTGCGTGGTCCCATCCACATAACTACATCCCTGAGTGAAAGATCCATCAGGGCAAACACGATGTATTCAACATTAACACATTTTTATTAAATGTTTTCTTCCTAGGGGTTTTTTGACTCCAATCAAGGCAGTATTTAGTTTGACTCTTATACATTACAACACAATGTGAAAATGGTAATTAATAGATTCATGCATTTCATTCAAATAAAATATAACATATAAAAATAAATATTATTTTGATAAAAATTGCTTTACCTGCCAGTTATTTTCAGGAGCAGGGCCCCTCTGGACTCTGATGACATAATCCTAAAAAATTAAAAGAAACAAATTACATTTTAGCAAAATGTGGTGTCGTGACAAAAAAAAAAGTGTGTTGTACTCTAGGTCAATTTGAAATATTCAAGAAAATATTATGAAGTGATAGTTTGACCATTTTTGGGTTTCAATGTTTATAATAAGTTTAATACAATAACATTAGTTTTTGATGCACATTTGGTAGGAAGCATTTTTCTGAATTGATAGAAAAACCAACACAAAATGTATCAGTTGTGTTAGTGGCTTTTGCTAAACTGTTGATGAAATACTTTAATATAGAAGATATGTTTTGAAAACATTGATTGATTGATTTGAGTGCAAAGTGTACATAAAATAATATTACACTGTCAATTTATTACACAGTTAAATATGACTGTGTTTTTTTGTGAATTTCCTTGCATTTTCTGGTTATTCACAACTCAAAAATATAAGCAACTTTTCAATGCCGCATACTAGTGGTGGACAACGAGAGTTGTTGGTTTTGGTTTCAGGGAAGCACAGACACGAAGAGACACTTAGGGGAAAAGAAATTCACTGAACGAGCTACTACTAGTCCAAACTATACTACATCATTGTAGTATGTACAATAACATCTTTCAACTACGTACACCTCCATCCAAACAGAGTTCGAAAATTCGTAATTCAGAGAGTTCGAATTTTCATAGTATCTCAGTGTGCTGAGGTTTGGCCTAGGCCTATGTTACAAAGTATAGGGCTAGATAGGTCTAAGCCTTGCCGTAGGAGCAAAATTTTGTCACAAAAAATTACTTTGATTTTACTGTTTTCTGCTACAAAATAATACTTTACAGAAGCCAAAATTACATGTGCTCACTGTGAAGTATTCATTTAAAATGATTTCCAAATGAAAACATGACCAAATAATTGGACAGAACTACTGTAGTGTTTCTCTTCATAATAGTGCCCCCAGTGAAAAAAAAGTGAGATTTACTGTTGTACAGTATGCCTGATCAGGCATGCACAGCTCAATTGTAATGTATCTCGGTTGAAAACGATCGTTATTTCTTGCTTTAAATTTAAATAGTTTTATGTCACTTTATATGTTTTCTTTCCTAATATTTTGTATTATTTTTAAAGACTTTTAAATACGATTTTAAGTGTTTTTGTAGTTTAAAACTATCGTTTGTAAAAACATCATCAGTGCAAATTGGGTTCATAAAATCGAAAGTTTGTAATTGGGAGGTTCGTAATTGGGAGATGTTTACTATACAAGTATCCACTAGATGCTCATACCAATTTCTAATTACTGGGCCTACAACCGGAAATACGTTAATAAATAATTTAATTCTTTATTGGGCTTCATTGTAATAGGAAATCGGAAATTCCGGCTGGGCTCCTGGGGGGACCCACAGTAGCTGCAGTGCAGCGCCACCAATCTTAACTACAACATAACAGACACATACAGATACTCTCAATATGAGGGTGAATTTAAATTGACGAGGAAAATGTTGTAGTTTTCATCTAATGAAATATTAGGAGGTGGTTGGTTAGTGACTTTTAATGAGTAGATAACACAGTTCCTTTTTGTACACTGCAAAGCTTCTATTCAGCATTAACGGTAACTCTATACTACTGTACATAATTACAATTGACTAACTCCAGGTTTCTCAGATGTTAAAGAACGTTTAGAGTGGAGTCAGCTCTTAATCTCTGAACTCTCTCTGTCTGCTGTACTGTTCGTCTGATACTTCTACTGATCAAGTGACGTGGGGTGTTTGCCTATTATACTCAAGGTACTGGGGGTGTGTCAAGATTAAGTCACCCCATACTTTTAGAGTTTCTGATTGGATCATAGAGCAATTCTTTCTCTATGACTTAATAACTTGTTTACCAAAAAGTTGCTAATTAAGATATATTACAAACTTCATGACTTTGGCTCAAAACTGTCAATTATGGAGGGGGAAATGTTAATGTCCAATTGTCCAGGGGTGTCACTTTAGAATGACCAATAATCTATCAATAGTTAGTAAACCCATTTAGGTCTATGTTGAAACCAAGTTTGAAATATTCAACAAGTTTAGTATCAAGTGAAAGGTATCAATAACAAATTCCAATATGCTTCATTCATTCATTTATTCGATCAATAATCAACAAACAGTACAGACATAAAATTCAAGGAGGAACAAGGACAAAGAGGATGAGAAAAACGTTCAAATCGCAAAAGGTCAAAGGAAAAAGGTTAAAAATGATTAAGGATAAATATTAAAACATCAAGAATAAAATGTTTTATTAAGATAATTACAATTAAAACTTACAAGATGTTTCTTAACAAATTTACAATAGAGAAAATCTGGATAAAGTCTCGTAAAAATTGTTAAAATTTGTTTATGATTTTTTTCAGTCCAATTTTTAAGAATTGCCCCATCTGGGATGAATAAAGAATATGAAGATTGAAATTTTTAAAAAAGACATGAAAAGTGTTGATTATGATCAGGATAGCCCAAAAAATCAATTACATAGATTTATTTCCATTGGGGTCCTGAGAACATGTAACAAAAACAACGAGAAAATCTTGGGAGGCAAAAGAGACAAAGAGATCAGAGAATTATAACCCTACCACTGAATGTTGACTGTTGACCCTAATGAATTTATCTGAAAGGTAATTTGGAGCCCGGGAGTTTATTATTTTAAGTACAGTGTTAAATTTTATTTGAGCAACTCTGTCTTGGATGTTTAACAGACCTATACTATCAAGTTCCTTGTGTCCAATATGAGATCTCGGTCCTAAGTTTAAGATAAATCTCACCATTTTATTTTGCATGAGGGTAACTTTTGATATGTCGATATCATGTCATGAGCACACTTCAGTAATTATTTAATCACAATCTGTTTACTAAAGAACTAGGTTGATAGGTTGATGTCCTTGGTTCTAAGGTTACACCCTAAGGCAGTTTCTATCTATCGCGGTAGACTTGTATGCAATGTGATATGCAAATTTTCTGCATATACAGCCTTGTGTCTACCGCGGTGCGGTAGATTAAGGCTTACCGCGGTAGGATAATTTGGCGACGCTCCCTTAACCAAATGATAACAATTGTTGTTTCCATTTACATATTACCAAATTTGTTCTGTTTATAATATTAATAATACAAAATAAAAAATAAAAATATGGTATTATTTTCATATTTATATTTTCCATACAATTATCAATATTTTTATAATTACTTATACACATTGTAAGCTTCTTTTATATTAATTCATAAAGTTTATGTTTATAAAATACACAAATAAATGGAAATGTAGTAAAATATAATTTATAATTTATAATTTATAAATACATAGGCAGACATGTTAATGGCTGTATCAGGCTTCTTTTGATAAAACACAACAGAAATGCATAAAGAATATGACGCAACCGAAATGATCTGTATGTCGTTTAGGACTACCCCGAGTCGTTTCTGCCCAAAAACAAAAAGGCCGAATCAACTCCCGGCTGAAACGACCCGGATTTGATTAAAATGTGCACGAGCGAGTAGGCCTAGGGCCTAGCCCTAACCCCCTAAACAGTTTGCAAATTGTCAGTTTATTTTAAAACTGTGCAGCATTCTCCTTATTGCACAGTTTGCAAACCGTGCAGAGCCTTGTTTGTAGTACCTAGATTTCAAACTGTGCAAAGAAATCCATGCACAGTTTGCAAAGTGTAAAAGATTTTTTAATTTATATTTTGAGCTTTTTGTCATGTCTAGTAGGCCTAGCTAGGCTAGACAGCCCAAAGGCTAAGCCCTGGTCCTACTTTAGTTATGGCCTAGGCCTAACATAAGGACGATTCACAAAACGCTGAATGTTGAATATTTATTATTTTGGTTAGTAGTGTAGGCCTAGCCTACGCTCACTACCTAGCCTACGCTTACCGGGAAGAGATTGGCAGAGCCCGGGTTACCGTAAGTCAAAAGAGGGTGTCATAATAACAGTCATACCGTCATACTGTACTTACCGTATGTGTTTGAACATTCTGAGCCGCCTCAATCAAACATGTCAATGGAACAGTATCATCAAGTGTCACTCTTGTAGATTTCTTTTTCTCAAAAACTGCCATTTTCACTTTTGAGCAACGTATGTTTTAGTTTTCATGTTTCTAACTCATTAGTGTCGAAGGTCAGTGCTCGCACGAGATACGGCTTACGTCTCTTCGATCTCACGTCTCACGTGACAAAAGACAATTACGTAATAAGTTAGTTAAGCATTCGCGCGGGTAAACTGAAAAGGTGGGGATGGAAAGACCAGAATTTTCTTCCTGGAATGATGGGGAACAATAGGAGAGGGGTAGAAATTACTAATTTAATGCCTTTCACGGGGATAAATACCCACACATGAATGTCTTCAAAGGGATGCACTATATGAGCTAAAATTAAAATCAATTAAAAAAATTAATAAAAACGTAGTTAAAATTAAAATATAAAGTAAAAAAAAAAATTAAATAACAATGAACAGAAGGCACAACATGCTAAAAAGAAGTGTAAAACGCAAAAAAAAAGATCTAAGCGATAAATAGGCCTAAGCGATAAAAACATATAAAAATAATATTATAGCTAATAAATGTTAAATCTAAAAAAAAAAATCTATAGGTCTATTGCTTTTATTTACTAAAATCATAATAACAGTTTATGATTAGGCCTAACGGCCTATCATTATTATCATTATTATTAATTATTATATAAAAATTATGTGTTAAAATCCAAAAGTCGATGCTGAAAAGCATGAAGACTAAGTAGAAGGTTGTCTGCGAGACAAGCAATTTATGACGAGATTTTATCTGTAAATCACCGATTTTTCCGGATCTGATTCTGGCTAGAAGTATACTTCGATTTAAAATACAGTAATTAAAACAAACTTCGGAAGAAAAAAAAAACTTTGATATGTACGCTCACAACAGATTTTTTATGCCCGTTTTCTGAGTTATTCTAATCTGTATCATGAACCGCGCCCGAGTTTTTTCGAAAAAAAAAAGTCTTTGTATCTTGGAAAAATCAGAATCAGAATTGTACATTACATGACTTTTTTCCGGAGCTTGGATTTATGTAGTTCAATTTTTGAGCTTTGCTTGGTTTTTATTTATTTATTTTTTTAATTTTTTTTTATCCACGGATCTCAAATCAATTAAACTGATAGTGAGTTGGTTTTCGTTGAAAGTCTACATTCTGAATTAATTTACTAAACCTAATCAACGCTGCATGTACCTATAAGAAACCCTCTTGGTTTTTTTTTGTTTTTTTTTTTTTTTTATCTGTTAGATAAGATAAGATAAGATAAGATTTATTGGTTCTCTCTTTTATAACAGAGGAACACTCTCGCGCAGGAGAGGTTCGACCCGTACAACAGTTACAAAACAACAACTGACAATATATAAAAATGAATTATTGAAAAGATAAATGAGTAAAGAAAAAATAATGGACAAACAAAACAAATGTTACTCTCATTATTCTGTAGTAACTAAGGAATAACTTAATGTACAAAAAAAAAGTAGAGAATTCAATTACAGAATATAAAGTAAATAAATAAATAAAAATGACAAGAAATATAAGTTTATAAGTACAGTAAATAACATAAAAATTAAATATTGGTGGTAATGTTTTTCATTAGTTCAGTTCTTTCAGTCATTGCTTTTGTTAAATATGTTTTACAATGGTTATCAAATATGTTACAAATTTAGAGAATGTTTTTGAAAAGGAGCAATTGAACGACTAGGTTAAATGTAGCAAACGATGTATTGATACATTGAAATTGATTGCAACATGGTAACATAATCTTATGGAGCAATTACGTTTGAAAATGAAAGTTGAAACACATCCATCATTCTATTAAGTCTTAAAGTGGTTTTAGGTTGTCTGTGCCACGTGCCGATAACGACCCTCATTTATTCCAGATTTTCAATTTTAATTTTATAGCAAAATTCCCTAAAAAATGTTTACAGATTTTAACATGAATTTCGTGTAATTCCATTTTTATAAGCTCAAATATTCATCTGGTTTCTGGATGTATGAACCACATGGATGTATTGATACATTGAAATTGATTGCAACCTGATAACATAATCGTATGGAGCAATTACGTTTGAAAATGGAAGTTGAAACACATCCATCATTCTATTGTCTTAAAGTGGTTTTAGGTTGTCTGTGATACGTGCCGATAACGACCCTCATTTATTCCAGATACTATTTTCAATTTTAATTTATAGCAAAATTCCCTAAAAAAATGTTTACAGATATTAACGTGAATTTCGTGTAATTCCATTTTTATTTTTATAAACTCAAATATTCATCTGGTTTCTGGATGTATGAACTACATGGAAAATTCAATTTTTAGATTTTTAACGCAACTCAGGTGCTAAGGGGGAAATTGCTATTTTTAACAGGGACAATAAAAGTGTTTTTGTTATTCCAATTTAGGTCTAATCATGGATATATAAATGAACATAACACTTCTATCAAGAAATTTGAAAACTATAATCATACCAAGGATCTTGTTCCCGGATCTGACAACTTTAGTGTAAGCGCAGAGAAGTCTAATTTATTATTATGAATCAGTAGTGTTAAGTCTGTTTATTCAGTATCATATTTGATGTTAACCTTGAAATTCCCTTCACCAATTCATACATCTTATTTTTTGTTTCCCAAAAAGAATACTTTATTTAAATGTAGTTGCCAATCTTGAGACCACTTATTATAGACATTTCATCCACATCAGCCTAATGCAAATCTCTAATTTAGAACACTTTCAACTGGGAATGTAGATAATAAAAATAATATTTAATAATCAAGGTGTTAATGGCACTCCTCTTGCTTTCGTTCGCACAAAAACGCTTCAATCCATTTTAGCAAGTTGCCATAAATACAATAAGACCTAAGATTAGATATAATTAATGACTGGAACCTTTAGAAGGCCTTATGAAAATCAAAGTAAAATACAATCACGGAGGAAACTTTAAGTAAGGAAGTCGGTGGTCCCTAATCTTAACTACTTGTTCTTGTTAAGGACCACTGTATAATCTCTTAATAAAATACAAAATCAATTACAGTACTTTGATGAATTAAGTCACGAAAGACTTGCCAGAACGGAAGCTATGTTGGATGATTATTGATGAAATGATAAGATTATAAGTGATCTTTCAGAACATAAATTTGACCTTAGTTTCTCAATTAGATTTAATCAGAATAGAGGTTCACTGACAACTATATAATTTAGAGGTTCAAAATTATTTTATTCAAAGAGGACTGCATCTGCTCTTTTCCACAATCGAACTACTCTCCAAGGGCGTCGAAGCGGTCCGGCTGGTACGGTTTTGCCCGGACCAATAATTTACAACTCAATATCGTTTGTAAGCCAAATTCTACTTTCACCGACGCAATCAAACATAACTTGCACATTCAGCTTAGTTTAAAAATATGGAACAAATTTGAAATTATTTCATTTTTTACTGTTTAATTAAGTATCAATAGCTTAGGCCTATTAATTTTATCATGATTTGATTCACCACGTAAATAATTCTCAAAATGTTCGCACCTCAGCACCAACCACAGCATTTTGCTCTAAAATGATGTCAGTAAGTTAATTAAATAAAACATGTGTTAGGTACACAGGGTACAGTATGCTTATTCCTCCATGAATAAATAAAGTGCAGGAAACACGAACATAATTACCGTACCGTATAATGCAATATGAATAACAAGGAATGTGCGCCTATATTATACGAGTTGACGGATATTGTGAAATACATATTGAAAATGTGGCCTAAATTAAACACGTGTTATGAATACACAGGGTACAATATGCTATGCATTACTTAGTAAACCTATTAAATGTCTTTTGAATTAAGCAAGGTGAATACGTTAGATTTTCAAATAACAGACTGCTGGTATATTATTCAGTGTTACCATCTAATAAACTTTTTGTTTATTAATGGCAAGAGTGTATTCCCATCATATGGACAGGTGATACGAGGTGATAATACGCAATAGAGTATTAAGAATCAGGGGAATCAACTTCGGGTCAATATTAGAATAGTGTAAGCTACTGTACGTTTCTACAAGGGTTCAACTAAGGCCCTACAACGGCTGCAGTCGGGGTGGTAGGACACACGCCAGGGAAAATCAGCAATTTTGCTTATTCATCAATTAGGCCTAAACTGATCGATTTTCACCTTTTTCATTAAAAAAAATCCCTACTATGACATGGCCCACATAGGCCGCCCAATATACATGCGTACAACCCGTAGCTGAGCTATGGCCCATGGTTCGATACGAACACGTGTCAATTAAAAAAAAAATATTTGTATCAACATACTGAGCAGGCCGGTATGGTAAAACATCATTTAAAAAAATATAATTTCTACTGTTAAAGCAATGTTTATTAACTAGTAGAAATATCATTTCTACTGTTAAAGCAATGTTTATTAGCTACTATTGCTTGTACGTACGTTAATATTTATTAAATCCCATGGTGACAAATATAAATGATAAAGCATGAATGGTTAATTGATATATTTAGTACAAGTATGAATGATTGACGTAATAGAATAGTGCGTGTTTTGAGCTACAAAGACAAAACTAATAAAAAAACAAAGTCATATTAATGCAATGGTGATTGAGTATATTTGGCCGGACCAAAAAAATAGCTTTCGACGCGCCTGACTCTTTCAGTTACCAATATATCAAAAAGTAAAGCTACCACTCCTACTCCTCAAACTGTATCTGCAGTTTCCTTCAATACTCGAGACTTAATCAGCTGTATCTAGACCAGAGATTTATTTACATCCAGATTCTCGATAACTTCATCTACTGTTCTTCGAAGAACACCGGATCAATCAAAGCATCCATCTTTATATCAACGAAGTTAGAGGGTTCCATTAAATTTACGTTATGTGGTTGCATCTTGCAAAAGCCCGTCACTCTGCGAGGTTTAGATCTTTGGTAAAAGCCTAAGCAAAAGCATAATTAACAACCTACAAGACTGACTGGACTAGAAACGTCATTGAGGTAACATTCACTATTATTATCTCTTTGGTTCTAATAAAATAAAAAAAGAAACAAACTACAAAACTTAATTTTGTTTATTAGATCAGGAATTCCTCTTTGATTTGGTCTTACATTTTATGAAATTCTTAAATTTTTTAGGGTCAACTTTCTTCTGCTGCCAAATTTCTTTCAAAATATGCCTTTGCCTTACGAACTTCCGAAATAGTCTTTCTTGCTTTTACAGATTCATTTCTGAACATCTCGTTTTATCAATTGTTTTTGATCACCAATACATTTTCTAGTAAGAGTAAATTTTGAAATGCAATCTTGGAAGGGAAAATTCAATCAATGTATTCAACTCTTTTGAGGATAAATATACTGTTATAGGTTCAGATTTTTAAAAATACAATCTCATGACATTACAATCACCTCTGTAATAACTTCTATCATGGGTGTCATCAACTTCAATGGAACATTCGAATCAACAAGGTCACAATTACATTGAGCTAGTTTGTGACAAAGATCCTTTATTAACGATGAAGTAAATGTGGGACAGTATTGTACAAAAATTCGGTTTGGTTGCAACATCTGCCATATATATATTAATTTTCTAAAAAGACACACAAATGAATACAATAACAACAAAATAACACATACAACATGTTTCCCTTGAAATAGTAGATTTATTGAAAAGACACAAATGACTTGTTCACTATGCTACACCAGTCACATAGTAGAATGAGATTATTTGAATAAAATATCACAAAAAATTCTTAAAAAGAAGACAGAAAATGTAATATGTATAGTACAGAAAAGGACAGCATTATTATCATTACCTTGGTGTGCTCAGTATTACATGCATTGGGCCATATATACATAGAAAGTATAGAACAAAACTTAATCATCCTCCAATGACAATTCAGGGATTAATCCTTGGGTCCTTCAGTGTGACCTTTTATCCATACCATTTCATTCTTAAAGTCTAGAATACTGACAATGACACTTTTGACCCTTAAAAACTTGGGTTTTCATGGCGGTCTCTTTACAATTTAATTATAAAGCATGCGAAAAATAGTATTTACAAAAAAAGAACTTACACTACAATAATACATACAGAAGCTTATTTACAAGTGGATATCAATGAGACAGGTCAAGGGTTACAATGAAACAGGGTCTAGAATTTTTTTTTTATCAGAAATGAGGAAGAAATAGGTACATTAAATATCAATCATAAATAAGTATTAGGCATAAGTATGAATCATATACAGTATTCATTTAGAAACCTATTTTTTTGTCTGAAATTTTATTAGTTCAATTCAACAGATGTACTGTAAATATGCTTCTAATTTCATTTTCAAGCCTCCCTTACCAACTAACATAATAAAAAAAATATGTGTCCAACATCAACTTTGTAGAATTCTCAACAAACAAAATACATGTACAGTTTCAATGCTCAGATTCGAAATCTGGTTTCCTGTTCAGTTTTTTTCCAAATCCCACATAACTTCACTTATCACACACCATAATACAGAATTATTGTACTTTTTATCAACAGAAGAAAAAACAGGAAAAAATGAAGATTCCATACAAGATGTTATTGTCAGCAATTACAGTAAAACTAAGGAACATAGAAAAATAAAGTGATAATTGAACTTTTTACAGTTAGGGGACATTATCTTTCTTTTTCTGCCTCGACCACTTGTTAAGAAGAAACCCCTAAGTAGACGTTTTTACATATTTACAACTCGTTTTCACTTAAAACTGAGCTTAACAGTTTTGCACAATAAAGTGCTCTATTATCAAATAAGAAGTTTGAGCATCCATGAAAAGCTTTAATAGAATGTCATAAGCAAAATAATGTTCTTTCAACAGAATGCAAGTTACATCTTTTTTACAAGAACATTACCTTACTTAAAAAGGGCTGCTTTTAATACCCAAATCATCTGATAAAAGATACTTCTAATAACAAATTCTTCAATTTCATTGGACTTACAAATATCTTATCAGAAATTAACTACACCCAGGTTATAAAAGACCATAAAACTCGTCAGGCACATAGTAAAACAGGTCACAGTTAAATTAATTTGATTAAATAGTCAACAAGTTTCTTAGTCGAACTAAAGCATATTATGGTAGTGTTAAGTGATAGATACTAAGGGACTAACTTTCCTACTTCAAATCATTTTAATATTTACAGACAGTTTATCAATTTCGTATCAAATACACCTTAAAAACTAAAACTTAATATTCTGTAAGTCCCTGGGATGTAGAGCAATTCATTAAGCAATACCAAAATGAATTGTTTTCCATTAAGTAATGTTTACTTTTAAAGTAAACTAATTAAAAAAACATGTTGCATGATGATTTACATCTTAACGCCCATATACCAATGCACTCCTCTCAAAATGATGTAAATGGGGGCGCTATAACATGTCTTCCAAGCCATTTGTTTTGAAGATAAAACATGCTGGCAAGCAAGCTTTAAATGCAACAAGTTTTCGGCTGGAAATTCTGGGAACATTTACCTATTTATCTAAATATTTGATTGGGTATTTTCACATCGCAATGTTTGAACAAATGCCTTGCATAACAACTTGTACCTAAATAAGATGAATATTTACATCCTTCTCCATTGCAGTCAACTTATTAAAGAGAATGTAGTAATGTTGTTTATTGATTCCAACACAAATATAACTACATAACTATCTCAATCGGGCAGAAATATGTGTCAAGATTATAATTTACCTGAAGACACAAGGAAAAAGGGAGAATCATATGTTACTGAATATCTTAAAAATGTAAAATGAGAAACTGTTGAAGCAGCTAACAATACATTTAGCTCAGCTTCCAAACGTTACGCTTACAGATACTTTCGGAATACTGATTTATATATTACATACTGTCAGACAGCGTGAGAAACCATAGGTCATTCAGTACAAGACTTCTGATTGGGTGTTTGTGTGTTGCTTGGCCAATTAGGAACACTGTCTCATGCTGTTGTGCCTTCATCTGACTTGATTTTCTTAGTTGCTGGTTTACTGTAAATAAAAGTTTTAATATATTTTATTAAAAAAAATAATAATAATAATATTAATAATTTGAAATCTCAGTTAATTAGTAAAAAAACACAATTGTCTTCAAAAAATTACTTTAAAAATATTTTGTATATAGCATATTTAGGCCCTACACTCTTTATTTTTACAGTGTATTATGTTAATGTTATCATTTGGTGAATTGTTTAATGTTCAATGTTGTTTAATGTTATTCCCTTGTCTAAACAGCTGTGTTTGCTTTATGGCCATTATTACAATTATAAATCTATATCAGCTGATGTAATTATGAAATATTCAACAACAAATCCATTCTCCTAACAATGAGATCAATGAAGCCTTAATAATCTGAGTATGTTGTATTCATTGTACACAAATGCAACAAACATATGTGGCAAGGACAAACCAAACCAGTCACCCCTCGCAAAAATTGATTTTTAGTTATTGAAATAGGGTTAAGCAGCGAAATGAAAGCTATAAAATGGTAAAATAATCATTCAAATCTGACACTTTGTTATGACGTTACAAAAGTTACATACAGCTGTATAAAAACAGTATTTGAGAAATCAATTTTTAAAGTTTACGATTTTGGCCATTTCTCAAGCAGAGACCCTTACCAAATCATTAATGAATGTTGTGTTAAAGTTAAAAATGGGGAAAATACTAGCATAGCATGATGTATAGATTTTAAAAGTTTTGACATTCCAACATGTTTTAGCCACTATCTCATAAACATGATTTGCGAGGTGTGACTGCTTTGGCTTTTCTTCGCAACATAGGAAGTATTCAGCTAACTTTTAATGTACAGATTGGACTCATACAGTACAAACTGTCACGCTTCACTGAACACGCGTACCTGTTATCACCGGCACTGATTGGACGTTTGACTGTTGTCTTGGACGCAGCTTGATTATCCTGCAGCCACCTTACCTGTGTCGCAGGACCATAACTAGAAAAAAAAATTAAAAATAACAAGATGTTAATATAAATTGATTTTTAAAAGCACAACCAATAAACAAAATTTACAACACATTTTGAAATTTTTCATCCCCAACAATCAATTTTTGACTATTTACTAGTCCACTGCGTGTGTGGCTAGGGTTGATTTTGATTCTCATCCATATTGCAGTAGGTACTAAAACGACATTACATTGGGAATTTTGCGTCAAGAAAACTCAAATGCAACTTTGGTGGTCTAGTAAGAATGATTTTCATTCAAATCATTATGAGATTTTTTTCCATAAGTATTTGGGAACATACTGAGAGTTCAGTGTGATAACATAACAGACTTTTCTAAGCTTTATTGATGCAAAAATTCCTTTTGTATTATTAGTAATACTAATATCATTATTATAATATTACACTACATTAGGGCAACCAAGAATATTGTTTACCCCTTCTCATTTCTGGCCGCAATTCTGAAGATGATAGCAGGTTTACTGGTTTGATCAATATGGGCTGTGGTCAGACTGGAAGAACTCACGATACAGGATGGGTTTGGCCCACAAAACACACGTACAAACGCCAGCTGGTTACTCTGTTTCTGTTCGATTCCGGGAGCGTTACGTACAGCGAGGTAGACTGAGTACTCAAGGATTTCACCGGCAGTGTTCGTCGGAGGTTCCCAGGACAAGTGTGCTCCCTCCGAGCTCTATGACATAATTAAACAATGAATTAAAAAACAAAGAGAATAAATCATTTACAAAGAGATATGTAAAGCTTGCAAGTGAACATTTCATGTAAGATTAAATACATCTGAAGAAAGAAATTATTCTCTAACAACAAATAATTAGGAAGTAATAGTAATATTCTCTAATAACAAATAATTAAGAAGAATATTCAAGGCTATTATTACTCCAGTTTTTGTATCTTTACTTCAGAAGTAGTATAATACTTAATACAAAAGAACACCAACAGAATGAACAATAATTTAGATGCTCCAAAATCCAAGTCCGAGGCTAAAGGCTTTGAGTGACCTGATTTTTGATGTTGTTATAAACATTTTTATTGTTTTCATCCTATATTTTATGTTCATGAATTTTGAATTCCTTTGGATTTCAACCTTGTCTTGTCTACTATTCGTACTGACCAAACTCCTACTGGAGCCAAACGATCAGATGGTAATCCACAATGGCAGGGGCTGCGAGATAGTCCAGTACACCGGGGTAACCCCCTACACGTCTAGAAAGATGTACTGGGTCCTTTACAGTGCACATGAGACAAATGTGTACATTGGGCCTACAGTTTATAGTCCTTATCCAAGAAGACTTACTCTACCTCCAGAACCATAGGCGAGCGTGTTGTTTCGAACCAGCACCAATATTATGGTTGTTGGTTTCGTCGACTTTGCCTTAACCTCTAGGCCATTTGACTCACAATCCTACTTCAGTAGGAATGTAAGACAAGCAACGTAACCACCATGCCACTGCAAAAACTTTAATAGGTAACTTACCTTACTAATACGTATCGCTGAGGGCGCACCAGGATATCCAGGTAAACAAGTCTTGAAGGCAGAGATCTCACTCCACGGCCCCCTGCCGCAGGCATTAATACCAGACACACGGAACTTGTACGCAGTACCGGCCTGTAAATCTTGTCGCTTCAAGGTACTGTGATCGAGCACACTCACTACATCAATATCCTGTTTAAAAAATAATATTAATAAAGAACGAAACTTGGTTTTATTTTACTTGCGGAAAAAGCCAGCCAATCATGCTTGACTTTTTGTCTGTCAGACTGCAAAAAAAGTTTGATCAGATTTTGAGATGATAAATTGTTATTTCAGACAACCATGGAACAACATGGTTTGTTTAAAGTCTAAAACATTAAAAAAGCAAAATTATAAAAGTCTCAACGACCATTGTCTTCGAGACATTTTGAGAGGGTAATAATATGCCAGGCTCTACATTTAAGTAAGAGGATTCATTAAAATTACAGTACTACGCTGGTCCTACATGCTACAATAATCCCTCCATGTGTTTACGCCATGTGCAATGTGCAATCTTTGCCAATCAAAGGAAGGTGAGTGAAGGATGTTGACATTTCAAATTTAAAAGGATGGGGATTGTCTACCCAAAGTGTTAATAAGAAAGTGAAACTTTGCAAGGTGATAACTACCTTTAATATTCACTGTTATTTATAATTAAAGAAAACATATATCTAATTTTCTTCTTTTACCAGAAAGTACTCTCACCAATGAAGATGTAATGAGAAAAAAATCTTGGTGTCTTGACATGTCTTTAATTTATTGACCCCATTTTTAGTTTTATTTTATTTATTGTTGCATTATTTATTTATGATTCAAAACTTTGCAACTGCTTCTTTTGAATTGTTTACTTGTTCTCTGCTTGGGCCAGGCAATGATCTCAGCTGCCTGTGGGTTGTGAGGTGCCTAAGTATGTGGAGGTTAGCGCTTCGTTTCTGCAAAGAAAGGCACTTTACAATTGTACTGATGAGATTGGATTTGCACTCAGGTACATGGGACTGGAAAGCAGCCATCTAACCACAAAGCTACATCTCCTTTACTAACAAATCATTACTTACATCCTCATTGCGTTGACTTGCCTCTGATGGCAGGTGATAGTAGCTCACCACAGTACTGGTGATCTTAATGATGCCAACATCAAACCACTGGTTAGCATCTTTTCTAATTACAATCTTGGAGGACGATGGCTGAAAGTTAAAAAACAGATCATAAAAATGTGCAGCTCTTCAGCAGATGTATACATACAACAGTGCAGGAAAAACTTGCATTCAATTAAGCGATTATTTCTTAACATTACTTTAAAGAAATACAGATTGAAGTAGTATATTGGTGTATAATCAACCATTTATAGGGGCCCCATTCAAACGATAAAAGCTTGTGGCACCACTGAAACATTATAAAAATAGGCAGAAATAACTTAAGTAGTGACTTAAAACTAATATGTTACAAAGACTTGTATGTAGAGGTTGAAATGAACAATGAATTTGAGGTAAATAACAGATTCTCACAGGTTCTTCGGGTTTCTCTGACTTCATTTGCTGGACACCATTAGTAACTGCAGAGCTAGAAACAGGCTTAGGCATGTTGACTCCAGCCAGGGATGCTATCGTCATGGCAATTGACTTGGGATCATTGTCTATAACAAATGAAAATATATCATGACAATCAGCAAAATATACACAACATTCACTTTTATTTTCCAGACTTAAAACAGAACATAATATTAAAATATATTACTTTTTACTAAATCAAATATAGACTTGAAAACTTAAAAAAATGCTTAATATTGGTACAAAATGAACGTTAGCATACCAGCTTTCGTGTGGCAAAGACCTAACTGTCAGTCACATGACAAAGACCTCTATTGGCAGTCACATGACAAAGACCTTTGGTGGTCACAACACAAAGACCTATAATGGCAGTCGCATGACAAAGACCTATACTAGCAAAAAAGACCTATAATGGCAGTCTCATGATAAAGACCTATATTGGCAGTCACATGACAAAAATACTTATACCAGAAGTCATATGATACAGACCTATAATGGCAGTCCTATTGGTAGTCACATAACAAGGACCTATAATGGCAGTCACATAACAAATGGAAGTTAGACGACAAAGACCTATACTTAAAGTCAACAACAAACCTGATGTAGAGTTGACATCTTTGGTAGCAGCAGTTACATCAACCTCCATTGGAGTTGCTCCATCATTAGCATTGGTCGAGGTAGTTGTGTCAGTGGAGAGTGCATCAGTGCTTGGTGTGGTATCCATTGGTGTCTCCTTATCAGCCTCTGGTTTTGCTTCTGGTTTTTCTTCTGGTTTATCTGCAAATAACAAGACAATCATTGCAAGATGTCAATATAGGGCATGCTTCTTTTTGAGACTTTATGTTAAATACAGATTGTAATAACAACAATGACATGTTTTTTTACATAATAGTAAAGATTGCTTGTAATGTTCATTGTTCACAACTCTAACAAGTTAATCAATTGTAATAAAGCTAAATAAAACTTCATATTCAACTATCTTCAATTGAGTTTTTAAAATTCTAATCGACAAAGGTTGTACCTTGGCTTTCAGTCTCTTGCTTCAATTCTGTTGTAGTGTCATCTTGCTTACTGTGATCTGTTGTGGTGTTGGCAGTAGTAGGTTCTGCTGGGGTCGTAGTAGATGCAGCTGGGGTTGTAGTAGATGCTGCTGGGGCTGTATTAGCTGCCGCTGGCGTTGGAGTAGCTGCCGCTGGGGTTGTAGTAGATGCCGCTGGGGTTGTTGTTTCTGTCTCTGGGGTTGTAGTAGATGCCGCTGGGGTTGTAGTTTCTGCCACTGGGATTGTAGTAGCTGGTGAAGATTGAGTAGCGGATGTAACAGTGGGGGTAACTGATGCTGGATTTACAGCTATAGTTGTAGTAGTTGTAGGGGCCACGGTTGTAGTAGCAACTACAGCAGTAGTTAAAACAGCAGTTGGGGTTACGTCAGCAGATGGGGTTATAGCAGCTGAAGGGATTGTTACAGCTGCAGTGGTTGTAACAACAGAAGGAGTTGTGACAGCAGATGGAGCAGTTGCTATACTGGATTGAGTCACAGTGGTCTGTGAATTGACTGCAGTTGAGATGACCGTTGTAGTCGAAGCAGATGTTGTGAGTACAGTAGCTGCTGGTGTTGCCGACACGCTGGATAATGCCTTGTTGTCCAAGAGTGTGATGGTTTTCATAGTTGGTTTACCAACACCCTGTTTGGCAGAGGCTGCCTGAGCTATGCTTGAGATCAGCTTAGCAGCATCGGCTGTATTGGATATAACTTGCGCTGCCGCTCCTGACGAGCTCGCAGGCTGTGCTTGTTTAATTGTAAATATGCCGCCCTTTGACAGAACTGAAGACGCTAATGTTCCTGGGATGCCGGATGCTGCGGCAGAAGAAATGGTTTTCAAAATGGAACCTGGGGACAGAAGACTGCTGCTTCCCTTTGGAATGATCTGTATTGTCTGTCCTTGACCAGTACCACCCTGGGGTGTCACAGCACGGATGATTGTGATTGGTTGATTACCGCTACCAGCTACAGGTGATCTTACTATTGAGCTTCCCGGTTGCGTGGTGATAACAATCTTTGGTCTATTAATAATACGTGTATTGGTTGTCCCTGTCAACATTTTTGTCGTCACAGTGACAATTGTCGGCCCCTTGCCACCACCTAACTTGGTTGCGGATGATACAGGTATGGTCTTCAAGATTGTCTTGCCCTGCTGAGCAATGCTGCTTATGCCAAGCAGTGTTGGAGTCTTGTTTCCTACTTGTGTAGTTGGAGTAATAATAGTTGTAGGCTTGCCACTGGCATTTGTTGTGGAAACAAGCTTCACAATGGTCGTGCCACCGACTCCAGACTTTGCAGCCTGAATGCTGGACGCAGAAGATAGGAGATTTGCCGCAGCTGACACTATGTTAACTGGCTTATTCTGAACCAAATTCAACTTTGGCATCTAGAATAAAAGAAAAAAAAATGTTTACAAAAGAGGACAATATTTCTCTATATAAAATGTATCACATACACACTTTCCATATTCCCTCAGGCCTCAAATGCTGGGCGATGCAAAATTGTATAAAAAATAATTATGAAGTATTACCCCAGCGATAGTTGTGTTTCCCATTGATGTGCGTACCAACGTAACAGTTTTAGTGGTTCCAGCTATGAGTCCTGGTAATCCGGACTTCTGTATAATTTGAATTGGCTTAACTGTCGTCAGCCCTGCAGCTGATGTTGACTTGGCCATTACTGTAATTGGCGTTCCACCTGCTGAACTGGATGCCAGTTTGAAGGTTGATCCCTGGGAGGGTGCCAGACGCATACCTTGAGGAAGAGTGATTACTGTAGGTGTGGTACCGGAGGTACTAGTGCCTAAGGATGCTAGGATAGCTTTGCTGGATATACTTGGTGTTGTTATTGTGCTAGCGGTTGAGATCTTCTGTGTTGCTGCAGCAGCTGCAGCAAGGGCTGCGATACCACTCATTGCTGATTGGCTGGTAGTTGCAGGTGGTATCTGCAAAAAAAGAGTTTGTTATCCTTATAATAACTTATTGAAATTAGATAAAAGACATACTTTTAGCTCTACTATACGTATATGAGGCATGTCGTGGCAAAATGGTTAAGTTGTCGCACAGGCTAGTATTGAGTAAATGACCTATAAAATATGTGAGCTCAAAAAATTGCCTAAAAATCCAAATTTGTTTTTCATTATAGATCAAAAGTTTAATGTCTTATTAATCATGTACCAAAGTATTAGTTCTGGAAATGGTCAACAAATTGTTTATTTAATGTTATTTTGATAATTCATTCTATTAAACAACGTATGCACAAATAACTTTGAAAGGCAATTACTCAGTTTATCTTGATTCTAAGAGTACTGTACTTTTACTTTCCAATAACTTAGGCTTGAAATGTCCAATTTCAATGAATGACCCCTCATTTTAAAGATCACATACTCATTTATCTGAAAATACCAATAACTTGAATTTCAATTATTGCTACAACTTAGCCATTTTGCCACAACATGCCTCATTTTTGAAAGAGCAGGGTTTGTCTCCTGGTGGACTGATGGATCACTACACACCATTACTAAGAATGGGTAATGTTGCTCTTTACAGGCAAAGTGTTTAAATCTGAAATGCAGTTGTTAATGATAATTCACCTGTGCAGAAGTGGTCTGTCCTTTGTTGCCTAGCAGTAACTTGACAGCATTTGAGGTTGTTGACACTGTTGTCTTGGGTTTAGTAGTACCTAAAAGTAAAAAGTACAGTATTCAAAAAGTTGTATCACGATTAAAATGCTAACGGATCTTACTTCCAGGCCACCCCCCCCCCCCCATTGGATACTGCGGCGAAGGTCTCACAAACTGACAGTGCATAAAACATATGCAAACACACAACGTGCGCTTGTTGGTAAACATGTGTTTGTAGGACATGCACATATTCCCTGCCTTGTTATGATTGGTCAGTTGTTAAGTTTGATTGGCACTCCAGAATTGTATATCAACAGATGTTTGAGCCTCTACATTAAAAGCTGATACTTTAATAATAATAATAATAATAATAATAATAATAATACAGTAACATCTCCCAATTAATTACGTACCCCTCCGTCCGAACAGAGTTTGTAAATGAGAAAATTTGTAATTCAGAGATCAAATTTTCCTAGTATCTCAGTGTTGTGAGGGTAGGCCTAGGCTTATGCTACTAAGTACAGGGCTAGGTTGGCCTACTTGTCATGGGAGCAAAAGTTTGTCACGAAAAATGACTTGAATTTTACTGTTTTCTGCAAAAAAATAATACTTTACAGAAGCCAAAAATACCTGTGCTAACTGTGAAGAACTTATTTGAAGTGATTCTTGGAATAAAACATGACCAAATAATGGCCAAAACAAGTGTTATTATTCTCTTCTTAAAAACTGCGAATCCAAATAAACAAAAAGTGAGATTTACTCTAAAGTATGCCTGAACAAGCATGCACAGCTCAAATGTAACATATCTCAGCTGAAAACGATCGATATGTCTTGCTTTAAACTTTTGTCACTTTATTGATTTAAATATTTTCTTTTTTAGTTGATGTAACATTTTATATTATTTTTGTAAATACAATTTTAAGTGTTTTTGTAGTTAAAAGCGATCTATTGTAATGACGTCATTGTCGCAAATTGGGTTTGTAATATCGAGAGTTCGTAATTGCGAGGTTTGTAATTGGGAGATGTTACTGTAATAATAATTTGCAGGTTTTTATATAGCGCTCTACACAAGTCTCAGAGCACTTTTCCACATTATTACCCCAGTCACAGGAACAATGGGGAAATTCCATAGTTTGCTGTGTGAAAATTACCAGCCCATTTTGCCCTCAACTGTCACAGTGGGTGACAATTTGGCTTACACTTTAGTAATAAAAATGCTAGACAGAAATATAAATAATATAATACTTTATGAACTGTTTATGAAGAGAAAAACACATACAAGCAGTTAAAGACAATGAGAGTAGTTGCCATGAACCCGCCAATTGGCGGATCACTTGATGATGATGACTTTTTGAACTATTAAAAAAATCATGAAATTTTGAAATTATTTTACTTTACCTTTTTGGCCTGCGGATGGTGACGCAGTTTGTGCAGGCATTTCATATTTCTGAAGCTGTAACAAGTACGCATCCGCTGAGGAACAAAACAAGAAAACATTTACATAATAAGTCAAACTTAAGAACAAGGTCATGAAGAAGAGCTATGCCAATGTTAATGTATACTGTGGATATTTATAGTATGACAAAATTTCTCACTCATCTCAACGTAATTAGACAAATCACTATTAAACCTAACCCTGGATATAAACATTCATTTTTAGCTCAGGCATGTCATCTGCTGTATAGAATCAATTCTTCCCATAATCTGTCATGTAGCCCAATACACTTTTAGTTTAGGTGTTATTTACTATGTATCTATTACTTCTTTTTAATACATTCAAGATATAATATATATTCTTATATGATATGTGTATAATATTATTATTTTTAATTCAATTTCAACTGCACTGTCTGTTAGGTTGCAACGTATTCAAAATAAATTCTGTAGGTTCTATTTTCGTAAATTTGGTAAAAGTCCTAAGTTGGCTTTACTCGAAGAGAGAAGGAATATTTTTTATCTTATTTTTCTTTACAAATGCATAAATGCCAGTTTTGACGGTGATTTCACTTCTTTTTTTCAAATACTAGTTCCTTTGCATAGATTAAGATCCCCTGGATTATTTAGGGTTCCACCGGGTAGGGTTAACGTTACAAAAAATGGTTTTATTTGTTGTCTCCCTAAGTTATATAATTCTATCTGTTTCAATCCTTCCTTAGATATATGTTTTGATAGTCTTAACTGCTTCCATCACAAAATTACTACCATTTTTACTTCTATTACCAAGTGAATTTCTTATATTTTTAATTATTTTTAGACCTATATTTGAATTTAATGTTATATTACTTATATAAATTTTTTATGTATCAATTTTCATGTATCAATCCTGTTATGGGCGACACTGGTCGCTGTTGGATGATGTTGAAATAAATAAAAAAAATTTTTTTTAAATATAATTATTACTTATATCATTTATACAGTTAAACTTGTCTATGTCGACTTTGCCTAACTCTTAAATAATTTTTAGTGCAATTTTAATTCACATTGCAAATCGTTGTTTTCCATTAATTAAAGATCTGTAAATCAAATTTTATCTAAGTTGAAAAATGTTTCAATTTCATTTTGAATTTGACAAGTTCAACTATATAGTGCCTTTTCTTTGCAGATACAAAGCGCTCCCTTTTCGCCAATCATTGGGTTCACATGCTTTAAATGTTGCTACTGGTAAATTGCTTAGAAAACCAATTCTGTGAAATATGTACCAAAACAGTTTAAACTAATAAAATATACTTAGAAATGTATATAACAGAATGCAAGTCATTTACCTGTAGCAACACTGCCCCAGCAAACTTCCAGTGTGTTGGTACTGGCACGTACAAGCTGAACTCTAGAGGGCGCTGGAGGTTTTTCTGTCTCCAGAAACCACAGATCTTTACAGCAGACCTGCAAGATATTAAAATAATTTTTATTAAAATTCTTTTTTTTTTTACAGTTTCATCTCATCAACAAACACAAAAACTATCAGGGATTTTAATGCCATACATTATAATATATTAATTTTTCAAATAAAAGTGATTGAATTAAATTGGAATGGAATGTTATATTATACTGCCTTCATTAGGAGCTCCAGAAACACTCGGCCGATTGATTAAGAGTTTGATTGATTAATAGATCATTTTTAGATCTACTGCCTCTATTATACTGCCCTCATCGGTGCTTTCGGGATTACGGGAACTTATTTTTACATCGATTGGTTAGAAAATGCATTACACTAGGACAAGGCCTTAGTCACCAGCTATGAACAAAGTTCCTGTTTGAATGGCATTGACTTATAATCAGATTTCATTAAAATTATAAATAGAAAAGTTCCTAAATTGTATCAGGCACAGCTATTCACCTCAAAACACAGTGCCAAAATAAAAAAAAAAATATTTAGGTAGAAGACCAATACCTGATTGTTCCAGGCCTTTCTGTAGCCATCACGTCCACTCCAGACAAAGAGTCTCGAGTGGATGGCCACGGAGCAGTGACCAGCTCTGGCCCTGGGCACTTGATCCTCAAATACTTCCATTGCTAGTGGTTCCCATGTCATAGTGTCTGCAATACAGAACAAAAAAATATTAATTCTAATGTTGAGCATCATTAAGATGAGTCATCAAAGCTGTAATTAAATATCCAATTAAATATAACAAAGTAAAATAATGCATAATGCATTAGAACTTAGTGGATGTACTGCACCATGTTTAAGATATCTTAATCAAGGCATGCACAATCATCAGTCTGTTATCTGGCAGATTCAGGTAATATTTGATCAGATTTTTTATGACAGTGTATACTTGTGTCAGACATGCAGATCAAACCATGTAAATTTCTGTCTGAAGCCAGACAATGCCAACTTCTTAAAAGTTTGATTAAAATTGTTTGTTGAATATCTGAAAATAAATACCCAAGGAATGGAGAAATTAATGCAATCATGAATAATTTACCTTGCATATTTATTTAACATATTTATTTATCATGACTTGTACAGTTGAACTTGCCTAAGTCAAATCCAAAATAAAATTGCAAAATTGTTTGACTTAGATAACATTTGGCATACAGATCGTTGATTAATGGAAAACACAACAATTTGTCATGTAAAATAAGGTCGACTTGTAAATTATTTGAGTTAGGCAAAGTCGACTAAGTAAACTAAATCAACAACATAATCCAGTCTTTGCACATAGTGTTCAGCTAAATAATGCTTTGAATTAAATATTGAGATATTTGGATAACCCACAAAAGCCAGATTTTTATGGGGTCCTTCAAAAAACCAGATAAGCAACAATTATTTATCTAACATTGAAGGAATTTAATTGGCTAATGCTGATTGTAAGCACTTAGTGTTGTTTAGCTAAATATTTTTTTAGTCATAAATTTAAATTATTACAGTCCTATAGTACTTATAACATGAAGATAGCCAAAGATAAACATTGAGTGGGGTCTTTTATAATAATTTTATTATAAGGCATGAGTTTTTTTTATACCTTGTTATTTATTTTTGGACAATTAGTGCACCCATCCCCACGAAAAAACTGGAAATTGCAGGAATTTTTTTTTTTCATTTAGAATCATTAAAAATAAAATATGAATATTTCTTCCTGATTATATAGATTTAAAGGATATCACAATCCCATTATTACACTGTTCACATTTACCAATAAAATTATATTTTTATTTTCTCCTCTGTCTGGGATGTTTTTGGCAAAACCATTTGCTAAATAAGCAAACAAAAACATTTCTTTTTTTTTGCACTATAAGAAAATAAGCTTGCAAAACAAAGCATAAAAAAGTCACCTAAGTAACACATTTAAGTCAATTTTCATGTGAATTTAATTGGCTAATGCTGAGTCTAAACACATAGTGTTTAGCTAAATAATGCTTAGTCTTTCATTAAAAGTATTCAGTATCATACACGAATAAGCCAAGATAGTCAAGGACTTAGTTCAAGTGGTGTCCATCGTAAGATTAAAGCAACAAGCGTTCAGCTAATGTTCAAGTCAATTGAACTGGTTAATGAAATCCAAGCACATAGTGTTAAGTGAACTGAATTAGGAAACACTGTATGTCGACACCAAGCATTTAGCTAAATGTTTACAAAAGATTAGATAAGCAAAAAGTGTTTAGCTAAAGTTAAATGACTTGAATTGGCTAATGCTACGTAAGCACAAATATAGCTGAACTACAGCTACACACTATGTGGTTAGACTCAACATTATTAAATAGATGTAAACATTTATATAAGAATTTAGCTAAACGCTTGGTGCCGAAATTCAGTTCTTGATATTAAGTTTAGTTATTTAGTTTAACTATTTTACAGCTAAAATGTGACATTAGCCAATTAAATTCACTATTAGCTAAATGATATCGATTTTCAGTACTTAAGAATTAAGCTATTTAGTTTAACTACTTTTAGCGGAGATAAGCAAAAAAAGTTTAGCTAACGTTTAAATAAGTGAATTTAATTGGCTGTCAAACCTTAGCACAAAAACTTTCATAAAATAGCTAAACTAAATAGTTAAATAATTCTTAAGAACTAAATGTCGACCCTAAGTGTTTAGCTAAATGTTTATTTAAATGTTTACGTCTATTTAATAATGTTGAGTCTAACCCCGCCTGGTCTAACCACATAGTATATGTAAATGTAGTAGTTATTGGCTAATGTTGATTTATGAGCGCACAGCATTTAGCCAATTTACATTGCAAGTCATTTTGAATTGTGAGACAAGTTTCTCAGACGGCAGGAAATGCACAGAAGCAGTTGTAATTTAAATTACTCTACTAGTGGGAATCGCCACATTACTTTCACTACTCCACTTTGAACAAAATTCAAAACCAGCAGATACGATTAGTGCACTACACCTAATTTCAACAAAATATTTCTAAATTATACTAATTGACTTCAATATTTCAGGACAAATATTATATTAACAATTCTCTTTTTCCTATTTTTAAGTGGTTTTTTGTTGATTTTATCAAATGAGTGTTTTCTGGAAAGCGTCTATTATGCAGATTGCAAAGAAAGTTTATTTGTATTGTATTGTATTGGTATGAAAAAAAAAATATTCTGGAGATAATACAATGTTGCCAGTAATAAAATGTGATCACTACATACATGTAAATTGAACTATGTAAGAAGAAATAATAAGATACGCCAATAAGTGCATTATACCAAATTTCAACAAATTATTTCTACATTATATTAATTGATATAAATATTATATTAATTCTCTTTTCCTACTTTATATTGGTTTTTTTTATTGTATCAACTGAGTGGTTTCTGGAAAATGACTATGTAATACAAAGAATGAGCATTATTCAATTTAAAAAAAAATTATTGCCTCTATGGCAACTGTTCAACTTCAATTTGTATTTTAATGTATTTTACTATGCAGATATAAAATGTAATCACTACATGTAAATTGAACTATGTAAAAAGAAATAATAAGATACGACAATAAGTGCACAATACCAAATTTCAACAAATTATTTCTACATTATATTGATATAAATATTATATTAATTCTCTTTTTCCTATTTTTACTGGATCCTTTTTTGTTGATTGTATCAACTGAGTGGTTTCTGGAAAATGACTATGTAATACAAAGAATGGAATGAACATTATTAAGTATAAAAAAAATTAATTGCCTCTATGGCAACTGTTCAACTTGAATTTGTATTTTAATGTATTTTACTATGCAGATTGTCAATAAAGTTTAATTGTATTGTATTCTAAAAAAAATATTCTAGAAATGATAGAATGTTTGCCGAAAAGAATGTGAATGTGATCACTAAATGTTAATTGGAAGATGTCAATAGAAATACTAAGATTAGGAAGAGGAAGGTAGTAAACTTTGGAGAACACTAAATAGCTAGAGAAACAGAAATACTCTGTCAGTTAAAAATTTTAAAAAATACAATACAGTTCTACAAAAAGTACAGTAACACTAAGCTTGTGTACTTGCATTAACCGTTGCCAATCAAATATTTCCTGACTACTGTACTGTAGTACCATCCTGAGTACGGAATTAGGTCAAGCAAGCAATTATCTTTAAAAGCAGGTCAAATATTACTTATTATTATTATGACATCAACAATGAAACATTTTTGGTTACCAATCTAATTATTGGATTTGTTGCTCATAGGAAAGAATGCAAGTCTTTTATGCTAAAATATGACAACAAAATAATAATTTTTCAATACTATTTCAATATAAAATAACTGCTAGGCTCCTCAAATTTGTCAGTTCAAATTTGAGTAAAATCTGTAAAAAAAGGCTGGTATATTGTTCAAGGTTTATTTACTCAACAATAAAAAGACAGAGGGCAGCATTAGCTGAAATCTCTGTGTACATAAAACAGTAAAAAATGTAAAATACAGTATATAAATGCAGCACAAAAAACAAAAAAACAAAAGTAATGAGTTGAAATGTAACGAGTAGAACATTTAAAGACAACACTGCATCTTTCGGAAGAGAAGGGTATGTCGAATGTAACGCGTAGAACATTTAAAGAAAACACTGCATCTTTCGGAAGAGAAGGGGTTATTGCGATGTTATGGTTCATTCCAGCCCCTGTTGTTGTGTATGATGTGAACATGTAGCTTACATGAAGCACCTCTTAACGGCTGCTAGGTAGTCGCGGACCACGCCCATATGCAATTCAGTACATGGACGCTGCAAGTTATGGGTTATTCTCCTACCTACCAGTTACGTTGTTTTACCATGGCACGGCCGAATACTACCACGACTTACCTAGGTTCAGCGAAGCAAGCGTATTGGTACACTTCCACTCCTTCTCATGCGTTGCCACTTTGACATCATCCATCACAAGAGGCACCCATCCTCCAAACACAAACATCCTTAAAATACAAGCAACAAAACATTAATCAATAGTGAATTGTATCCCTTCACTGGTCCATATAAAGAAGCCACTATAAACTTCACATGTCGTATTTTAAAAATCTATGTGGCAAACTGCATACTTGCTTGTATATTAAATTTTTTATTTACAACTTCAATTTTTTTGAAAAAATTCATCTTGATTCAATATCAAATATTGGGTTGATTTGTTTAACATACTCACACGCCATTTCACTGATACTCTATAAGCATTCTTAAGTGAACTGTGGTGTTAAGCTTGGTCATAGTATAACCTTGGTCGATTTGAGGTTGAAGTGCAGGGGACCCCAAAGACTACCAGTCGTCATAACAACAAGACAACTAATGGTCTACTATATTAATTGGATTATCAGAAAAGAAAAAAATCAACCCAATAACTTCAATATTGTATGTAAATGTGACCCAATAAATGGGCTGTAAACTTGCACTGAATAATATTGAGAATTGGGTTTTTGTGTAATAAAAAATTTTAACTATTATTCTTACTGAGTTTAAAATTCCTGTAAAAGGTAAAATTTTGCCATTTTCGGATTGGAGTTAATGAATAATGAATAGAAACTTGCCGAAAATAAAGGCATTTTCTAAAAATTTGGTTTAAAGAAAGTTGATAAGATGATAATTATTTCAACAGTCATAACTTTGCTTCCAGACACCTGATTGAGTTCATTTAACTTTCATTTTAAAGTAAATTATATGTTCTATGCCATCATAACAAAAACTCGTTTTGGTCTGAGGACGAGTTTACAGCCGTTTTATGATCGTGGATCACAAATCACCAAACATCAGACTAATTTTTGCTAGCTGTGAGAACTGAAAACACTATATCCACAATGCTACTTAGAATATTTGATAAATTTTAAGTGTATAATAACAATCAACTCTTATCTTTACTAAGCCTTATCATTTTCATGTACTTAACTGTATTGACATTTTATTTTAAATCACCAGGATGTGGACTTTTTTTTTATTTGTGTCTATAATTCCAATCAACTTTTTTTCTTTACTGATAAGCCTTATCATTTTTATGACCCTAAATTTTCTATGAAACATATAGATCATTTTTATTTGTGAAAATACACTATTCATACAATTTTTAGGCAATAAATTTATAAGGATATCAGAGAAACATATTTTGGCTGCTGGCTAGCAAAGGCAGTTCTTTGGATGTGTGCCAATTTCAATTGAATACTAAAGTACATCCAACACAATATTCTGAATACATAAGTATATTTTAAAAGTATATGAAAAGGTTTATAAAATAATCAATATATAGAAGTATTAGCTTAAAAATATTAAAATTTATGAAAACTTTGCTTAAATATTGACATCTTCACATGGTATGCTTTACTCTGCATTATGTATAACATGCATCATTTAATTAATTTTGCACAGGTTCTGTCTGTAAAACATGTTAATTGACAACATTCATATAATCCCTAGACAATACCTGTGATAACCACAATGTCAGGATTCAATATATATGTTTTGTTAAGTTATAAGTTTGTAAAAATAAAATGAAGAGCGATAATAATAGCATTTCTAAATGATCTGCATAGATCCTTAAACTGTTTGGCAAACAATCAAATTTTCATTATTTTTTTTTTTGGTTAGTTTTCTAGATTGTACCCACAAACTGTACAGTATGTTTAATTCAGGACTTCCTGCATTTCCGTAGATGATGAGAGTAAACCATTGTGGCATTCTATGTCATGTTGAATTATTGTGCCTAATTGATTTGCCAATTACCAGAAATATATTTTAATGAAATCTTTATGAAAAGAAACATCATTCAGACATTAAACTTTTAGATACAGTCACAATCTATTTAATTTGCATATCATGCAGTTTACATTCTTCAACTGCTACTCATTTGCATAATCCTGAATTAGATTCATGAAAGGGGGACACATAAAGGTTATAATATGCGTAATTGTCTTAATGTGCGAGAGTGATGCAGATGTCTTTTGACACACTATCTCACCCGCTCTGGGGAAGGTCACATAATCCCAAGGCTAATTTCTACTCAAATAATCTGTTATATGAACAGCTGCGATTCAACCTGTCAAAGGATGTAGATAATAATTTTGTAGTCAAGCTTCCAACACTAGATACCCATCATATAGTAGAGCACTGGATAACCATCATACTGTATATATTACGGCCAAGCCGTGGCAAAAAAATGTACTGTAACTTGAAATTTCCACTTTTCGAGGAAAACAGTTACAAGTTTGCATGTTTACAACTTCGTAACAAATTGTAGCATCCTTCTGAAGTTTTTTCAGGACCATATATCTATATATGCTTTAATGATTATGTAAAATTTCAATTACAACTGTTGGTGTATTGCAAAGTTATTTACCTTGGAAACATTGAGAATTTTTAGGGCACGATATTGCAACGTATTGTTTTGAATTTATTATGTCTGGGCAATAATATGCATTATCCAGCTTGTGCATACACTGTTGTTAGGATTATTGATATGAAAACACCTTCAACCAGTTGATTTTGCTGTAGCAAACTCCCCTAGCTCAAAACTATTTTTTAATACAACTCTGAGGTAAAATAATGTATCTACATCGCAGATACGTTGTTTTGCCCCGTAATCTAGCAGTTACGTTGTTTTACCACGGAAAATCACTAGATTTTAAGTTCTGTGATTAAAAAAAAATATAGGTGGTGCTATCCCCAAAACGACTAATTTTTGAGACATGAAACATTCACAGGTAATTATGAAGTGTTTAAAATATTCCCAAATGATATCTCAGAATCAACAAAAATGCGAGTTACATTGTTTTGCCTCGAGTAGGGCACTAGATAACCAATAATATAGTAGAGCACTGGATAACCATAATTTTGAGGACAATGTGATTAGACAATCAGGAATTTTAATCACGTCACCCATATTTTTCATATCACATTATCATCAGATAGGCAGATGTACACAAATACTTTTGATTTGATAATAAAATTCAGATGTTTTTTTTAACTAATAAGCTCAGGATTGTAAACATTTTACTTTCAGCCTAACTTAAAATCGCACATAGGCATTTTAGAGGGCACTGTATGCTTCAGAATGCATGGTCATACCAATACCGATGTAAACAGTCTAAAACTAAATTCAAAATATAAAAGATTCTAAATTTCAATGTATTTGGCAATGTTCCAACAAAATTCCTAAGCTTCCTAAAAGCGACTTAAGATAATGTTGTAAGACAAAGTCCCGAAATTATACAACCATTTACTCTCACTATTAAAAATGACATTAAAGGATTTTGTAAAAAGGTTTCAGTATTTCTTAATAAGACTTGAAATTAAAGTTGAGAACTGAAAATTCAAATAGCCTTTAGGTCCATAGATTAGTTTATACTCCCAAATTGGGTCAATTGTTTATAAAACCCGACCTGGTTTCTATATATATCTTCAGAAGTCAAGTGGTATTTGAACTCAAGCATATATTTTTAAATTATAGTTGTTAAGTATTGATGGGAGTCTGTAACATATTTCTGAGTGATGCTTCACAGGAAGAAATAACTTTAGAGGCTTGCCGTCCAAAACCTACTGTTGCTAAATGTTAAATAGAATACTTAGTAGAATTTGTCAGTATTGTATGCTTTAGTACATCAGAAGCCGTAAATTACTTTTACTCGTAACTTTGGCAATTGTAAGTCGATTCCCATTAAATGACCTATCATTTTAAAGCCTATAATATGGAGAATATAGGTATATTAAAAAGTAAATTGTCTTGTTTTAGTCACTGATACTAATTAGGTATATTAAAAAGTAAATTGTCTTGTTTTAGTCACTGATACTAATTTGGCATCACAACTCCCAGGGAATAAAAAGCCTGTTGCTTGGTCGGTTTTTTCAAGATATCAGAATAAATATATTTTTATTGTGTCCTAAATTCTGTAATTTCCACACCCCCCCCCCCCCCACAAAAAAAAGCCCAGTGCACAAAATGTTTAACAAAAAAAGAAAATAAATAAATAAAATTTAAAAAATAAAGAATGATGCTAAAGGAAAGAATAATTCACATGGCAGCAAAGTGTTATAAACCGATGATTAAAATACATTAGAAATTAAACGTGTTAGAAAATGATTTATGTGTTACCGATGGTTAATCATGGTTGCCGAATGCAGGCTTCTTGGAAGCGGTGCCGTACCATGGATCTCCGGTTTGATCCACGTGTTAGTGTCTGCAACAAAAAAACAAACACGCAATTTAAAACTTCATTATGGTTTATATAAGAAAGATTAAATAAATATAAATTAAAGTGTACTGATGGTAGATTGATAGAAAATCAGATTTTAACCATTGAAATTCCAGGTAAAAATGTTGTTACACAATATAATTTAGGGTACCATTTGGAGTGGTCTTGTAAATAACATACCCTTAAATATGCTGGTATTCTATTCTACAGTGTGTAGATCCTTAACTTTTTAAAAATGTTTTTTTTTTTTTTTTTTCGTTCCTTTTATTAATATTTACTGTAAAGTTTACTACTAAGTCAACTTTGCCTAAGTCAAATAATTTCTAAGTTATCATATTTTACATTGTTGTGTTTTCCATTAATTAATGACTTGCAATTTTATCTAGCAATTTCTCAATGCCATTTTAGATTCGACTTTAGTCAAGTTCAAATGTATTAAACAATTTGGACCTGAACTTGATGAGGCTATAGATGTTTACATACTTCTGATTGGTAGTCAGCTGCATAAAGAATTATAAATAAAATACAAAAGGATAAATCTAAACAACCCATTGGAAATAAAATAATACTTTAATTACGAGATAGGAAAATGCCTGTAAACAATGCATTAATTTTGAAATCATCCAAACCACACTGCTGATTTTTAAGCCCTCACATTATATTTGACAAAAACATGACATGCCTAAATATGGGCATGACTATATATGGGCATACAACAGTTTTTTGTCAAAAAAATTGATAATCTAGACTTAGTTGCCTGTTGACTTTAAATCACACCGATAACTACAACCAATGTTAATGCTAGACTGACACTAACTTACCACAATTTAGTTGCCATAGGTCACCAAGTCTACATCCACTCATCCCTCCATATATGATCAAGCGAGGGCGCTTTCCATCTTTGCCCATGTAAGAAACAGCTGTATGCGACTCACGAGGTGGAGGTGGCTCCCCGTTGGTGATTGGTATGTTCCAAGACAAGGCAGAGTTTGAAACTCTCACATCAAGGGTATAAAGATCATTCAAGTATCTAAACAGAAGATATTAAATAGTTGTTTTATCAGCAAAAATAAGTTACTACTTTACAGACCTTTCACTTTAAAATCAAGATGAACTATACTATACAAATATTATATCTTTAGTTTGTTGTGCAAAAAATAAAACAATTTATATAAAATATGTATTTAAATATTTGATGAATACTCTAATAATTTATAAAAATTATAAAATCATTAAGTAAACTTAGTAATTAATACAAATTCATTTTGTACTGTAACCTTGGGTTACTTTAACACTTTTGTCTGTAAGAAACAAGACATTGTTTGATCAGGCAATATCTGATAGTGTACGCTCAGGTTTTACAGCTATGTTTTATCAAACAAATAAGTTTACAGTTTTACTTTACTAGCCAAAGTCTGATCAAACAGTCTGTTAAGTCTGCCAAACAAAAATCTATTGTCTGATGCATGGCATTAAAAATATGGGATCTTAAAAATTATTTTTAGAGATTATCATAAAATAGAAATAGATGATCAATTATCATTATATGATGCCATAAATACCTTGGTATATTGTTCTTGGGATCATCACTATCATTAGCCAGCCCACCAAAGAGATGAGCTGAGCCGTTCACTAGAGTGTATGTGTGACCCAATCGGGGGCATGGTGCTGGTCCATTGCGTGGAGGTTTTGGCTTCAAACGTTTCCATTCCCAACGACTTGCCTGCAGCTCATACAACTCGTTAGAGTATTTGCCATACTCAACCATGCCACCAAAGATAAGTAGTCTTGTACCATCACAGACAAAGCCATACGCAGCACATCCGGGAGGAATATCTCCTCGTACAGCCGGAACGAACCATTGGTTATTAGCTACAGAAAATATTTAAAATGTGACTAGTATTGAATAATACATTTTAAATTATTATTTAAATTTGTTTTTACTAACTTTTTATATTGTAATGTATTATACAGTACTTAAATAAAAAATATGTTTAAAAAATTAAAGAATTTTTTTAAAACAAAAAACATCATAACAAGAGCAATCTTTTACTTTTTTTCAAAAGAAAATGTAATTTACATAATCTCTGTTTGAATCTCTATTAGACATCCCATTTAACAGTTAATTTGGTTCAGATTTTTTATTTCATGCCTCAATATTCCTTTGTATTTTAATGTTTGTTGTGTAATCATTTCTGAGAATATTTAATGATGTAACATGATGATATAATCAATCTTTCTAATTCATTAACTTCTTCAAATATATTTATATTCTAGTTTCCACTAAGTACTTACTAATTCTACAGTCAGAAAAATCAAGAGTTCACTGGGCATAATAAACACATACTAAAACACAAGTTCACATCCTAATTAAAGTTCAATTTCACATAATGCAAGCATTTTTCCAGGCAAACAGGAACAGCCCAGGGTATAATCTATATGAAAGTTGAAGTTTGACATTTCCAAAACCAAAAAAAAAAAAAGTTTTTTGTATTTTTTACTTTATCTCTCTATTCTAAAGCTTTGTTCAGGCTATCAAATTGTATTTGACCAAAAAAAACAAAACTGTCGAGTGCCCATATATAGTCATGATGTACCCATATATAGTCATGATGTACCCATATATAGTCATGATGTGCCTATATATGGTCATATTAACAAATAATTGAAAGTTACTTGCATAAGATAATACAGTAATTGTTTTATTTTGGTTTCTTTTACTTCTTTATTTCTGTTTGTCTTGTAATTGTTTTTGTAATTTAATTTTCTTATTATGTACTTCAGAAACGGCCTTGTGAAAAACACATTTAATTTGTGATCAGTTTTCCATTTTCAAATAAAGTCATTATTATTATTATTATTATTATTATTATTATTATTATTATTATGTGATGTCATAATGCCCATATTAAAGGCATGTCACATGTTTTTCTCAAATCAAATTTGATAAACTGGACACTTCCACTACTGAGGATAAGGTATTTATTCTGGAGAGTAGTTGAGCTGTAATTCTTCAGGTAAGAAGTGTTAACCTTTGAACTTTACAGTATGTCCTCATACGATCAAGTCCTGTTAAGTGATGCGATAGGATTTTTTTTTTATGACCAAAAACAACTTCACTCTCTAAGCCGTAGTGAGACTTAGTTTACTGTACTGTATGCAGTGCATCATTCATACAGTATATTGTCTTGTGCAATAAAATTTCACTTATTTATCTGACAACAGTAATTACAGGCTGTCTTTGATAAACTTGTGGTAGAACTTGATGTGTTAAGACTAATTCAATGTATACCAGCTCAAATACTGCACTAAAAAACAATTACAAGTGCATGGTTTACACCACTTATGGCCCCAAGACGTAAACAAAAAATATGAGAGGTAACATCTGGCAACCATTTATGAATGTGTCATTGCTACTTTGCAACGTAAGTGTATTAGTAATAGTAAAGTCTTCCTAAGGAAGCTGTTTTTACATCTATTTGATTTGGATTTCTTTAACATTAAATACAAGATTTTTTTCACGAGTTCCTTCAGGTGGTGAATTGCGCAATAGGCCTACACCATCAGGAGACAATCCCCTACGTGCACATGGACCATATTACAGTGTACACATAAGACCAACAGCTTAACACTTCTTATCTGAATGATGCTGCAGCTACTAAAACTTGCCTTTCAATCTTCCAGCTGAAACCCAAGAAGAGAAAAGGATAGAATTGAACCAGGCACTAAGAGATCTCCACGGTTCAGTGTAAACATCATCACCTGTTTAGCCGACTGATCTAAGCTGTTCCCTCATATTTACAGTAGTTTATAAGTTGAATCCATATGCTAAAATGGCTGTGTATATTTCAGTCACTATGTTGAAATTATCCTATAATATATCTTCTCTCATTGGCATCATTCCAACAAAATGCCAAGCTAGGCTAGCCAGTTGGTACAAACGGGACCAACAGAGCAAGGCAACTAATGGGATAAAATGTTACTTTCAATCTACAGTATTGTTCTTCACGTTGATTTATAGGGTATTAAAATTTTATTCCGAAATTAAATCTTTCTTAATGTATACTCTCATTCAAAACAAATATTCTGAGACACCCACAGATTAGAAGAACTATGACAAAATTTATAGGAAATACTCCCCTCCCCCCACTTCCCCTTGCTTACTGTATACCCAGAGTAGGGTACTACAACAGTATTTGTCAAGACTTCAACTGTGGCTTAGTGTTTAAGGTGCTTGCTTTTCTTTCTCCAGGCCTTAGGTTCAAATCCTGTGAGACCAAAATAATATATATTTTTTTTTAATTATTAAAATTTATATCACTAAACTTTGAACTTAGTTTATAAACATCATCAATTTATACTTTATATTTTTATATGAAATTGTTTACTTAATGTTGTTCTTCTTAATTCATGTTTTTTTTATCATGCATATTTCTACATACTTTGCTTCAATAATTAACTTTGTGTTCTCAATTAACATGCTACAGAAATTATCCTTTTTATATGGTAAAAATTGTATGTGGTACTGTAGTGTAATTTTTATTATTCAGATTTGGCTGCAAAATTGGATAAATATAAAAGAAATTTTCAATTAGATCTTTAAACCTATTAGAAAATTTTCTGAAAAAAAAAAAAAAAAAAAAAAAAAAAAAAAATTATAAAGTCTAAAGAATGTCTGTCAACTTTTCTTTAAAAAAAAGAACACATTTTATTTGGCCAAGCTTTTCTTTGGTTGAAGCAATTAAAGCGTTTTAGTGGATCTGTAAGGCAAGACATTTTTTATTCCTTGTTTCGCATACTTATTTAAAAAAAATTTATCAGAGGTTAAAATAATCTTAAAAATAAATTAGAAATCAATATTTGCAGTTGGCAGGTTCATTAAACATGGTTAAACAAGGTATAAAACAAGTCTTGTCTAAGGCATGACTTTTTTACACCTCGTTTAGCGACCCGCTGTCCATCAATAAAATCCTAAATAAAAAACAATTTTATTTTTGGCCAATTGGCACACCCGCTTCCACGAAAAATGGAAATTTAAGAAAAAAAAAAAAACTCTTTCCTTATTTTTATCAAGTCCACCGCTGCCTTGAAATCTTCTAACATACAGCAAGATATTTCTACCTAATTACATAAATTTTAAGCATTCAACCATCCCATTACTACAATGTCCACATTCACTAATAAAATTTCATTTTATTTTCTTCTCCGTCTGGATGTTTTAGGCAAAACTATGTTTTATAAGAAAACAAAATCTTGCTATTATTTTTTCTGTCCTCCTCGGACAATCTTTAAAAGATCGCGAACAAGATATAAAGAGTCTCGCCTAAACTGACCAAAGTTGAGGAATATAAAAAATATTAATGGATTGCAATGCTGGAAAAAAAATATTTAAAAGTATAAAAATAAGTGGCAGTAAAAATGGAATAGAGAAGCAGATGAGGTCATAAACAACTGTTATCTAAAAACACTTTTTTTTTAAAGACCATTCCATATTGCTCTCCAAATAATGTAGAAAAAGAAAAACCATGGTATAATAATTTTTTTACAATGTATTTACAAAATTATATTATCATTGTCAACTGTGTACATACAGTAGGCTAGCCTATGGAAACTATTGCCTAGGTCCTACGTTTGTGCACAAGAACAAAAGAATTGCTTTTGTATTATGAATTGAGTTTTAGTGTCACTTTGCTTGGAGTATAGAGACTGGTAGTAGCTTATAAATAAGTTACAATTGTAAACAGATCTTATCAAATCGTCCATTGCACTAGGTACTAGCCTAGGGATATTCATCAAACAAAACTTCTCAATCATCAACTACCCCTGGAAAACTTCGTTTATATTTCAGAAATACACCAAAAAAATTTAGTTTTTTTTAACCTCTGGATATACAAATGGAACTAACCCACAACTCCATCATCTGTATCTACAATCAGAATCAGATTTCCCTTTATAAAATAAAAAATATATGCCGAGGCAACAATTCGTAATGTCAAAAAGGCTAATGGCGACCGCCATCTTGGGCGCCATTTTGAAAACCGCCATGTTGGAAAATCGTAAACTTAGGAAAACAGAAACAAGACTATCTTACAAATAATTTGCGAAAAACTCTAAATAATGCAAGCGTGTTAGTGGTAAATTGTTTACTCACTGCTTAGGACTAATTATACCACAAAATATGTGACCTAACGACCCCAACGGCAATATAAACAGAGAATAGACGTTATACACAAACAACGGGCGCCGCCATGTTGAATTTCAGACAAATGCTGTTAAAATCTGATCTATAATGTTCACGACACCCAAAAGTGGACACTTAAAAACAATAAACAGTGTGATTGTCTGAGAACTAAGTGAGAAAATATATTTTGAACAAGAAAGTTAATTATTCCAAAAAGTTCATCCTCGGCATCAGATGACAACAAACCCGAGCCGCCATATTGTGTTGACGGACACCGCCAAAATTTTGAGCTTACCTGTGTTGTAAACGTGAAGTTCATCAACGATTCCTTCATTGCCACCACCGAAAACAACCATTAAATCTTTAATAGCAACAGCTCTGTGACCGTGGCGAGGCCTAGGACACGGCCCAGTCGTATTTGTTACCCTCTTCCACTTGAGTATGGGTGCCGCCATGTTGTTTCTTACCCACAATCACTGGGAGGGACGCGAAGGACCCGTATGGTGTAAACAATTCAATTATCCTCTTTCAATAATATTCTTAATAAATAAATACTACTTCATTCAAATTCAAAAATACTTTAACAAAAACTGCAGTATAAAATCTTATAATGTGAACAATGTACCTTCTTTCGATTTTATCAACGAGAGTAAGGAACAATTTTATACTTATTCTGGCTTGCCAAGAAAGGTAAATATCGACAGTGAAAAGTGAACAAATGTTGTCTATAGAGGTCGCTGTTTCACAATTTTTCAGTCAAATTAAACTCATTTTCCCTCCCTTGTGTGTTTATTATTTACCGTACTTGTCGCTTGTCCTTCGGGTTTTTTTTTTTGTTTCCTTTTACTAAAATAAATGTATTTTCGAAGTACAAAAAGAAAAAAATACAATACAATTGGATCGAGTGCAGTACAACACTAATCAGGCCTATTGACAACAAAAAAATATCTCCTCTTTCTGCTTTATTTAATTCATTGCCTCTCACAAAAGAACATCGCAAAACATCAAAACACAAAAAGAAACAAATGCAAAACACCGGGATCCTATGGTTGTCTTTAAATATTCTGACGGCTGTAAGTGCAAGAATGTTTCTACTGTCACTTGAAACTATAGATTTTAAAGGCTTGTATAAAATTTAGATTACGCTCCAATTTTATGATAATAATTATGGCATTTGTTCTATTTGTAGCTCTTATTCAATTTAAGATATTAGACATTTTCTTTTTTCATGTCCTTCCCTCCATAACATGTGACTATAAGTATGCAGTTTTGTATGGATATATGATGTAGGCCTACTTATGTATGTGTATTTCATGTACGTTTGTATGGTGTTTGTATAATTGTTCATGTGTTTGTTTGCATCACTTTATTTTGCCTTAAGTGTTTTAGTTTAAGATTGCTTTGAATTTTATTTTTTTTTACATGACTGAACAGTTTTTTTTTTACTTTTCCTTAATGTCCCTTTTGAAAATTTGAATTGTCTTTTTCTTAGCATAAGTCTATCTTTTGTGAACTTTACTGCACACTGTATTGTTTTGGACGCACTTTTCTATTGAGAAATGTGCCACTGATTGAAAAGTGTAGTTCCTAATAAATGATAATTATTTGAGTCAGTCTATTTCAAAAGACATAAAAGCCGAGTTTCCATAAAATTGCCGCACTCATGCCGCTGCAGTGTTGTTTTTTTTCACTGCAATCGCTACAATTAGGCTAGCTATCGAAATATTCGGTCTATTTCATAATATTTTAACAAATTTTTGTGTTCCGCAAGTCAACATTCAATGTTTGTTGTACAAGGTCTTTTCATTGTTTTTACATTTTACTTCACATGGAGCACACATGCAAATCCACTCTTCAAGATATAGAGATAAACTCTAAATCGTCTTGCGGTAATGCTACATATATTTCTGGATTAATTATGTTCAGAATGTTTACATTTACTACGCTATCCCATGGCATTTTAAATTTTAAAGACGCGGAATCTGCGAGTGTGAAAAAATAGGTGCTCCAGCCGGGACTCGAACACGGGACCTTCTGCTGTCTAGGCCTATATTAAATTATAAATACCGTACATATATATATAT
>NW_022695194.1:827598-869581 GCF_011630105.1 Anneissia japonica | reverse complement strand
GTATATCATATTATTAAAACAAACACAAATATATGTAGTTATTTTGTTCGTACAAATAGGAACAAAAATAGAAAAATGAGATTTTGTCTTTATTAAGGGAAATTTTTACATAATTTTTTTTTAGTGCAAAACAAAAAGAATGAAAAAAAGATTTTGTATGTTAGTTTAAGAAGGAAAAGTGTTACAATACTTTTGTTTAATTTTCAAATTATCATAAATTCCATAATTTTCCGGGGTGGCTCTCACGCTCGCGACCTCTGGTCTTGATGAGTCTCCCAGAACCTACAATTTCAATTTTTTTTATATATATAATTATATTTGCAATGATTGTGTATATATCATTTTGTAATTGTGATTGATTGTGTACATGGCGAAGCTATAAAATTCAAAGCCATTAATTTCATTCTTCAACGTGTCTAACGTATTAATCAGATTGTTCGACCTCACAAGCCAGAGATTATCTTCAAATGTTGGCAATTGCCACCATTACCATTTAACACCTTCACTGTCGTCGTCGTCGTCGTCGTCACCGCCATTATCCTCCTCCTTGGCGCAGTAGCGGAAACGGTTTGGCAGTCGGGGTTTCAATCTCTCGCTGTGTTGTACCGCACTTTATCTGCATTGCTTCTCTCCACCCAGGAGTACAAGTGAAAAGTTCGAGTGCAAAATGCACGGAATATTTCATGCAGCAAACTATGGATTTCCCGCATGCATCGTTCCAATGACTGGGGTAATCATGCGTGCTATATAAAAACCACATATCATCATCATCATCTTAATCAAAAAACTAAATAAATATTTCCATGATGGCGAAAATGATGATGTTGCCGAAGTTTCCTTTTACCAAGGGGTTGGGGGACCCGAAGATCCTTTTGATTGACATCAGTGGACGAAGTTCAAAGCTGATATCTCCTAATTGTTTTCAATAAGTCAGAAATCTCTGCAACGCAATGTCTGCTAACTCCATGACGTCATACATCTGTGTGAATATTTAAACTTTATAAGCATCTCTGGTCATACATGTTTAAGACAGTTGATTTATTACTACAGTACTATATTAACGTATATGACTACTGCATAAGATACAGTCTTGTCAGACTTTCAAATCTTACTTGACAAAAAACTGTATACCAATTTAAAAAAAAATTATTTGAACTTTATTTAATGACGATAACCCATGCAACTCACCCTTAATAGAGAGCCGATATTAACCCATATATAGTCACAATGTGCTCATTATTATGGTCATGATGTGACGTCATCATGACCATATTTAGGCATGTCAAATATTTTTGTCAAATCAAATTTGATAGTCTGGACAGGTCTTCAGCCTGTTGTATTTTTAATGGTTTGTTGACAAAGAAACAAGTACAGGTCTCCCTCTAATTAAAGACCACTCCAAAAGATCACCTCCAATTAAAGACCACGTTTCTGTGGTCCCTAATTAACAAATGTCTTTTATCTTTATTATTCTAATTAGAGACCAAAGCTGCTAAAGTCCATGGAAATCCCGGTCCCAAAAGCCATGTTTAATTGGAGGGAAACCTGTACATTATTTTGTACTGTATGATGTACCATTCTTTATTTTTATTTATTTATTTTTTTGGCAATGAAAATATATATTGCAATTTTTTAGCAAATTAATAATGCTGGACAGTTATCACACCGTAATTTCTATTACTGTACAGTATTACAATTTAACGATCCTCATCGACATTTATTACGTTTTATCAAGTTGATTATTGTATAAGGTGTTTTTTTTTTCTCTCTAATTTTCCTTCTGTCAGTCTTTCCGTAGAGCTTGCCTAAGTTGAATCTAAAATGGCATTCAAAAATTGTTCGACTTAAATAAAATTTGACTTACAAATTGTTAATTAATATCTATTAAACCTGGTGCTACTGTTTGAAACAGAAAGTGACTGTCTCAACCTAACACAAACATCGACGTCAAGCTTTCCAGATTTAGCCCTTGATCCCCCTCCTGATTTCCTGTTGTAACATTAACAATGAAATTGCTTGTTTATCACGTAAATATAAATAAGTCGTTTAAACATGTGTAATGGGCCTTTCCGCATTGTCAAACACGTGCTGTCCTACAAACGCGCGTGATTACAAATCGAAAGCGTCGGCTTATACGCATTCGCATTATATCGGAGTTTTTGCTAAGTGAAAAAAAGTTCAGGAAGCGAACCGACGCGTTCGATTCGCGCGAATAAATTTGTCTGGTGGAAAACCAGCTTTAAAGCCTGTTTTTCACTAGGCTGATCTATTCGCGCGAAACGAAAGCGTCGGTTCATGCGCATTCACATTCCTATCGGAGTTTTTGTGAAGCGAAAAAATGTGCAACCAATCAGAGCTCAGGAAGTGAACCGACGCTTTGATTCGCGCGAATAAATTCGTCTAGTGGAAAACAGTGTTATCTTTTGTTATGGACATTTTCAGAGAGGGCAACGATTTTTATGAGAGGGTGCAGCCCCAACATACCCCTGGCCTAATTGCTGCTGTAAACTCGATCGTATACATTGAACACACACAAAATAGGACACAAATACCATACTAGAAATATTATTAACTTTCAGTTCATAATAGAATTTATTCCGATGGCACACACAGTGTGTCATAACAAGTTTACTCTCTGTACACTTAGGACGATACCATCATAACATCTACAGTAAACACTAAACGTGTTTGTTCAGACAAGAAATAGCTATAAAACTCAACACAATATCACAGTACCTCACTCAATATAGCAATACACATCTTAGCCAGGCGTAGTAGGTTGACTTTATAAAAGACCAGCTTTAAAATCAAATCGTTGAGGGCAGTGGCGGCGCCGGAGATTTCCTGGCAGGCGTCCAGGTTACGATGACGATGGTCATGCGCACCCTGGACTCCCTCGCTCTGGCGCCGCCACTGGTTGAGGCTCAATCAACAAACCCAAATCTTATTTTAAACCACCCCTTGCCAACGTCTTATTTATCTAAATTATTTCACATGAAATTCAACAGATCATGCTTACAGAATTACAACAAACACATCAAGTTTGGCAAAACACATTTAAAGAACAAAAACTTCTGTTGAAAATGTCATATTGGGAATTAATCAGAATCATTCAACCATGTATTAAAAAAGTACATAATTCAAGTTTATAAGTATAAATCAATTACATGGTTTGAGTAGAGATTTAAACAGACATCGTAAAGCAACTATAGGTACAGCGAATAAGTACCCAAAGCACCAATCATGTAAAACAAAGTGTTTAATTAATGTAATCAAACAATTGCCACAAAATAAATTCTTGAAAATTATCACCAAACATTCTATCATTTTGTGTATAATGCATTTATGTCCATAGGTACTGTATATTGGAATTGTATGACCTGTACTTTGTAATATGATGAATCGAAAGGTCAAATATCCCCTTTTCAGGTCAGTGATAATTTTCAAAATGTTGAATCTACTGATTACGTATATGTGAAATTTATATTACAATTATTAAAGCTTTACATTTATTATTCAAATGATGTCTGAAATTTGAAAATGTGCAGACAATATTTAGCCTCATACAGTATTTTACCCAATAAAAAAAAACTTGTTTTGAAAAATTAAGAAGCCTGAACATAAGTTATAAGTTGAACACTACTTATAATTGGTTGATTGTTAGAATATTGAAATGATGCCTCAAAGTAATGTCTGAAATTTGAAAATGTGCAGGCAATACTTAGCCTCATATTTTACCCAATAAAAAACTTTGTTTAAAAAAATTAAAAAGCATGTTCTAACACCACTTATAATTGGTTGATTGTTAGAATATTATCAAACTGTTGATTTTTTTTGATTTTTTTTTTCTTAAATGAAATTGAATGCTGGTTGGTATGAAGCACACTTATTTTGGGATGAATTTAAGTTTTAGAATTTTTTTAAACAAATTTGATAGAAATAACCTGGCAACAAATTGGCAATGGAATTGTTGATGAATTTCTCAACAACCAATCAAAATGGTTGATAGATAAATGTAGGGTAACTCAAGTTGTTTTTTAATTCTCATAGCATGTGGAATAAATTTAGTTTTCACACACAGTTTTTACAAATTTTTGGTATTTTGTCATAAAGCAAATTTTTCAACCTCAATTATTTAGTACCTGTACTAGGTTTCACAAAGACAAAATTTATATTTATGCAAATATGTTCCTAATAAGGTACATTACTGAGAAAGGGAATGCATACTTTGAACTCTCCTATTTGTCCACTTCATATCAAGTTTGATAAAAACTACTTAAACTTTAAAAACGACAAAGGCAGTTCTCAGATGATTTCAGTACTCTTATAATAAACTTAAAATGAACCATAAAATATAAATAAATTTTAAATAAAAATGTTAAAACCTTTAATATATTTGATAACATATTTTGCTTAAAACAAATAACTAGTTAAAATGGGTAGAAAATGAAAGCAAAAGTGAACAGAATATAAAAGTTTATAGAACTCTTAATGTAAAACTATGTATAATAATTAAAAAAAAAAACCAATTTAAAATTACCTAAGCCAGGGACAAAGAGACTACTTGCATGTCTTCTAAATTAGTTTGATGGAGTGGGGAAGGGGCTATATTGGAGTTAAGAGGGGTGTATTCGATAAGAGGAATGTTATATAAATTATGTGACGAAATATGTTTCATGGAGAAAAATACCCCTTAATTAAACGTTATTTATATTTAAAAAATCAACATATTATCAATAAAAATAGTTAAACATTTGTTTCCAATTAAAGTTTAACTACAATTTGAATTTCACATCTATATGAATAAAATACAAAACCGAAGCAAATTAACGTTTGAGGATAAAACAATCATCAAACATGAATACATATTGCTAAACAATCTACACTTAATTGATTTAAACAACTTTCTACATACAAAAAGTTCATAGTTACTTTGAACCAAATATAATAATTTATAATTTACAAATTTATACAAAAACATCTTGGAATATATAGTGTAAGGTTGTAGCAGATGTCCAGGTAAAGAATAAACTTGGAAACACACACAGCACCAGGAAGAGATGAAAACAGCCTGCAATTAAATAACAAATATTTCATTGTTATTATTAACAGTAATTTTGAATATTGAACACACCCGTATGCAGATTTTTATTGGGTTTGTGCGAATTTGTAAAGAGTGGACCAAAATAGCTCCACAATCTAAATATTTTCTCCCAAATTTTTTTAATTTTGAAAATTGCGGGGGGACGGGACGACTGGGCCTCCTAGAATCCTATCAGTGGCGAATCTAGGAATTTGAAATAGAAGGGTAAGGGAAGGCTTTCACAGATTGAGGGTCTATAACATATCAGCCCAACCATAATTGGGGCTGAGGTGTTATGCTTATAGCACCTCTAGATGGCCAGATGTGACATTCTCAGACCTAAATTTCAATAAAAAATTTCTTTTCTTTTTACAATAATATTGACAAATTTGGGGGGGGGGGAAGGTGTGATTTTTGAATTTTCTACCTTGGAAAATTTGGACTTTTGGTAATTTTTGGGTGGGTCGATGGTGTTTAAATTTAATATTAAACAGTATTGCAACAACAATTATTTCTACTAATAATTTAAACAAATACAAAAATAAACTTGTGAAAACTGGTACTTCACTCAGGTCCCCCAACATGGTGTCAGTGGCTTCACTTTTTTCTGTACAATGATTGGCTTATGAGCAATCCAGCTATTATAGTAGAGATCAGTGGTCTACCAGCAATATTAAAGGGAAACAGTCTTTGGGGGATGATCCATTGTTTAACTTGTGATAATTCTTGCACAATTTCTTACCTATATGTAAATCTGGAATTCCAGGTCATACCAGCGTGCTGGAACCTTTCTTGTGGGCTGGATCATCGATTGCGTCTGCGGTGAGTGTGTTGCCAAGGTTGGCATCCTCTTCTAAGTGACTTCCGTCACTGGATGAACCTGGAGTTGGGCTGGCATGAATTCTGTAGAATTAATTTATAAATGATATCAAGATCTGCCTGCCTATGCTAAATTATGGGAAAAGCCACAATAAATTAGGGAAAAACCTCTAAACCTGAACTGCTCATTATAAAGAATCATATCATTTCCAATAAACATGGATCGCAACAAATCCAATTGTCGTGAACAAGACAACAGTATTTAGGCCTACATTTAAAATTATTAAATTTATTACCAGCCAATTCACAATCTCTACATAAAGAATGTCAGAAATGTATTTAATGTATTTAAATATTCCAGATTTGTTTTCTATTTTCTTAAATTTAATGCATCTGTAAATTGGAAAGAATATTTCCTTAAAGTAATTTTTAATTGAAGGGTAGTAAATTATGTAAGCAATTTAATTTATTTGTATTGTTTTCTCTATTAACTTACAGTAATCTAATTTTATGTTCAGAAAATTGCTTAGTATCAAGCATATGTTTTTCCACTGGACCCAGTGCAATTTAAAATTTCAATTTCTTTATCTTCCCTTTACATATTTGATGTTGCTGTTCTTATTTCTATAGGCTTAATATCATTTATTCAGTCAATTGTATAGTTTTATCATAATGTTTCAATGGATATTGATTTGCACTGTACAAATAAAGATTATTAATATTATTAAAATATTTGTATTTTTTATTAACTTATTTATTTTTTTATGTTTGCAAAATTGTTTAGTATCAAACTAATGTTTATACACTAGGCCCAATATGATTTCTATACTAAGTCTCAAAACTGAGGCTTATGCAGTGGAGCTTAAATCCTGGTTTTTCAGATGATTTGGTTGGAAGGCAAGCATCTTAACCACCAAGCCTTAGAAGTTTTTAGCCCCAAATAATTTAGACAGTATTCCTTGATACCTTTTAGTAATTTCAAGCAGGAAAATATATGAAAAGCCTCAAACATTATTTGTTTGCATATAAAAGTGCGTATTTAGAATCAATGTCTTTTTTTATTTCCCATTCATTGTACAATAGGAATAAATTATATTAGTTATTATTTCAAAAAAACTGTACACAGTCTTGCAACAAATTTAAGATGGGCAGATATTATCCCTTTTAGCTATTCTAAAGACGTAGCATTGCATATAACTAGAATAATGACAATGATTAATTAGTAATTAATTTATCAAAACGTTATGCTGAAATGAAAGCAACTACAAACTATTACTTTTAATAAATTTACTGATAAAAATGAGATTAACAATAAAAATATTAATTATATAAATTGATTTACTTTATATTTACACATCAAGCCAAAATACCCAACCCAAAATATTAACATATTTTGAATAATAAATTAAATAAATATGAAAATTCTATTAGAATCTGAAAAATTATCCCGTAACATATATTGTCTTGTGATGCAACATACTACTATATCCCAACACCATTGACCATATATATATATAATGTGTATAGTTATATAATAGCATTAAATATAAATGAAAGCAGCCCCATGATAAGTGAGTCGAGATCTTACATGGCTGGCTCTGACGTCATGCTGCCCTCATGCTCTGCGTCAGCTCCACTATCTTTATCTTCTACATTGGTGAATGAATTAAGGCTAGAGTGAATAAACAACAGCAAAACAAACCAACATAAAGTGTACAGCGATGACAATGGGTTGACAGGGTTAATGCGACCAAAGAGAAGAGTAGGCAATGGGTGGCAAGTGCTTAGCAGTGAGTCTCAATCTAGGCACACACTGCGCGGACGTAGGCAGTCGATACATAATTTCTGCTTTGTGAGCGCTTGATGTCGCAACGCTGTCTGCCTATTCTTAGTGGCAGCCTGAACGCATCATCATTAAAAGTGATCCGCTATGAGTGCATCATTGCTTTGCGTTCTTTATGGAATCGCATCAAACGACACCCGTGCAGTGTGTGCCTCGTTTTATACGCCCACAGATTTATTAAAAGTTAAATTAGTATATTGGAGTTAACAATAGATTCATGATGTTAAAGAAATGTTATAAAGGAAAGATCTGGTTAATTTTATGATAGAAAAAACATTAAAAAGAGGAAACGTTTATTTAAAAAATTTAATCTTTGAGATAGTGATAAAATTTTGAATTAAAAAAATAATTTATTTATATCAATGGACATAATTTTATGCTTATCTGTTTTGAAAATATATTTATCAATAATTAATCAATTTATTGCATTTTATTTATTGCATTAATTTTTTTTCCAAAATTAAATAATAATCTAATAATTGACTCTTAGACAAGGAAATTAAGTATGAAACAAAATATAAAGCAAAAACGCAACATAAACACACCAACATAAAGAAACAAAAAATGACATATCCAACACAAAACAGATAAAAACCACCAAGTCAAAAAACTTAGCATTTGAACCAAAAAAAAAATTGTGGTAAGGTCCACTTATGTACAGTATACTGATTTTAACAGCAGCGAAAGTCTGTTCACAGACCTTTGCTGTATATGACAAATATCTATGGTGTGCCTATATATGGGCATGGTAATGTCACATCCACACTCATACATGCGCAACTTAAGCTCCGTCTACACAAATCAAATTTATTTTTGTGACAAATGTATGTGATGTGGCTATATTATAGGTATGATGATGTCACATTACACCCAAATCACATTTTTTGTCACATAAAATTTCATAGTGTGGAAGACTTAAATTGCACATGTATGGGTGTGGATATGGCATCCATGCCAATATATGGCCAAACCATAGATATTTGTAAACATAAAATTTTGTAGTGTGGACAAATCTTTAGTAATACATATTCATACCACAAATTTATTTGCTCAAATTATAAGTTTCTTGTAAATTAAAATGAATTAAAATAGAAAATAAAAACCTGAAGAACAAAGAAAAATCATATTGAACTAATAATAATCAGTAATATAATATTACAAAGATTAAAAATATTATGTTATTTTATTTTCATCAAAAGGAATGTTTATGTTGTGTAAATACAATGATAAAAATAGATTCTCTTTTTAAAAATGCAGTATTTTTATCATTTCTTATATAATAAAATTACTTTTTTATTTGTATATTTAAATCAAAGGAGCAAGTTGTTATAATAACTTTCAGCGCAAGTTATTTGTAATGAAGCAAATTGCCAAAATAAAGTTGTGCATAAATCATAACAATAAAATTGCCTAATATTTGAATAAGACTTTTTATGTAATTAAAATTCCGCTAAAAATAATAAATTGCATATAATATAAATAATAATGGAACCATAACCAATAATCTAATTATATAAATGAAGAAAACTATAAATAATCCCGAAAAATAGTATATAAGTTTGAGTATATAATTCTAAATATTATGAAGCAATAAGTAAGTGTTGGTTTGTGAGAAACTATCCTATTTGTCTGTCAGACCTACAGAAATATTTGATCAAACTTTTCTGATAGTGTATAATTACTCCAAACATCTGATCAAACAAATAATGTCTTAATGTTTATTTTCCTGAAAAGACATTGTTCAGTCTGACAGATAAAATTAGATAGTGTTTTTCTACATTTGAGAAATATTGGCAGCATGAACAATAAAATTTACCTGCTAGAACTGGATGATGACTTGCGAGGGACTGCTGTATCCGGTGCTACTGGTTCGCAGGTCATGCGTGCAACCGGTTGGTACATAGTTTTGCTAACAACTAAATTTGAGCTGTATGTGGTTGTAGGGCGCACGATCATGGTAGTGGCAGTTTTGAACTCGGCAGGCTGCGGTTCAGGTATTGAGGGTTGAACATTGTCGACTGATATTGTACGATGCGATTGCACGTAAACCGGGTCTGCTGACATAGGTTCTGGTTGATAAGCACCGTAATCATTCGGTGTTTGGTAATCATGCGCGTACTCATTTCTCGGTGCGTATTCATTTCGTAACCTTGGATCCTTATTCATATATTGATCTTGCTGGTACTGATGGTGCATATAATTTCCTTGTCTATCACCATATGACACTGTTGGTTCAAGGTACTCTCTTGAATGGTCGCTATAATTTGAGGACCGGTCGCTAAAGTAATCCTCGTGACTATTTTGTCTCTGATAATGGTACGCATAAGCAGCACGTACATCGTAGCTAGATCCCTTGTAGTGACTGTTTTCGCCATTTTCATTGTGGTAATACTGTGGATTATCATGACGTGGTTCGTGATAGTACGTATTAGAATAAGAATGATGGACACCATTTTGGTAATGGTCATATTGGTTGTCTTTATAATCAAGTCGTGGGTCATGATGCCAAGCATCGCGTCCACCCTGATACTGCTGGCTCGGGGAAGGATACCGTCCAGAATGGGGACTATTGCGAGGATTACCACCTCTGTATTGTTCACCAGCATAATAGTCTCCATGTCCATGTCTTGGATGATTGTCGCGCACATGATTCCGTTGATATTGCTGATGCTCCCGATGTTGGTAGTTTTTATCTTCCCTATTTGTATAACCCCCTCTATAGGGGGCAGTCCTGTCGCCACTACCTGTAGAATACTGATCATCGGATGAATAAGCAACACTTCCTTCCCGTGATTCATAAACACGTCGCGAAAGGTCATCATGGTCATACCGTGGTTGACGTGGGCGGCTTTTTTGAACCCGATAGTCTTTACGAGGAGGAGTATTATGCATATATTGATCGGTCTCATCAGCTAAGCGTTCTGGAGGTAAATTCTCTGAACGCAAATTGCCTACAGAGCCATGCTTTTTGGGAGATTGAGTTTGTACTGTAGAAATAGGTTGATCGTAACTAATACCATCGTCACTGTAATTGTATTCAACTTTTTGAGTCTGTGTCGGAAGGTTAAACATTGACGATGCATGTTGACGTATACGAGGTTGTTCATCCTCCGAACTATAATGAATATTAGATTGACTATAGTCAATACCAGAGATTTTCTGTCGTGGTAATGAGCTGTAATTATGATGCTGAGAATGCGAATCATACGGGATGCTTTGTTTACGTGACGATGTGTCACTAAAGTCCGAGTTCGAGCTAGAACTACCTCTGAATGAACTACTTTGCCGCAAAACTGGTCTTGCATTGGAATTTGGTGAAGATGGAATGTACGGATTGACCATGGTTTTTGATCTCGGTTTAGGATTGGAATCGCTGCGTTGACGAGGTGGTCCAATTTCCGCGTAATCTGGATTCACCTTAAATTTACCTCGATCTGTGGTTGGTTTTTGTGGTGGTAAACCATGCGTACTACGTGGAACTCTACCTAATGTTTGAGAAGAATACTGCTCCTGTTTCATAAAGTCCTCATCTTCAAACTCGATATCGCCGGGTGTAGATTCTCTGGGTAGTGAATTGTCCCGTTTCCTTGATCTTAGCGGTGACGGCAGCGTCAGACCACCGTTTAAATGAGGTCGTGGCACTGATTTAGATCTGGCGCGCACTCCTTTACTTTCAGTTGTTTTGGCACGCCCTCTTTCGGACTCGCCTTTTGTTTTCAATCCTTTAACATTGAATGTCCTTGAAACAGGCGGAGTCTTGGGTTTGCTAGGTCGTGGCAAGGTATCATAACCACTTTTCACTACTTGCGGTGTAATGGGTTCCAATCCATGTTCCAACCTGATTTCATTTAGTTTTTCGCCTATTTCCTCTAACTGTATAGTAAAGATAAAATCAATGTGAAAGTTACATACCAACATAGAGTTTAAAGGTACAACAAACCACTGTATATTTGCAGTAATAAAAATAATATTTAGTTCCACTATAATACTTTTGGAACTAACAGAAGCCTCTATATTTGGAAACAGCTGTTTCAAGCTGAAGAAAACAAAGCAAATGGTGGTACTTAAAATGTTTCTGATTTCCAACACCTCCCAAACTATTATTTTTATTTGGTTATTTACTGTATATTATTGGGCAGTATCATTTTATCTTCTAAAATAAACTGAGCAAACTTTTACAATGAATAATGACAAATTTTATCGAACTTGTCTTGTCTTGCTAGCATTTTTATTTTAATTAATAATATTAGAAATAAATATTAGCATCTTGAATACTACAGATCTGTTATGTGTTATATAGAGCTACTATGTAGACTAATATCATGCTTTATACTGTAAAGCAGCACTACATATGGTGATATCATTTTTAGTGCTACATAGCTTATTGTCAACATTTTAGAGCTGCTTTGTAATATCTTTTTTGCTACATTTTGTAGCACTACTACTTTGTAGGCTAATACCTTAGTGGTACCATTTGTAATGCTACATACATTATTGCATACTTCTAGAGCTGATCTATAACCTATTATGTTATTGTTATAATTTGTAGCGCCTAATAACTCGCTTTCTATACCGAGCTACTGGGTAGACCACAGCAATATCATATTGTCACTATTTGTAGCATTGTAACACCAATACATTACTGTGTACCACTTGTAGTGCTACATTGTCTAGTTGCATACCTTTCGTAGTGCTAGTTTGTAGTTTTCTCTGCGAGTCTTGCGAGACTTTTTAGTGATGGTTGGGTCCATTGATAATCGTAGAGCTGCCTTACATATATTACTCTGAATCTCATACTCTTTTTCAAATTGTGCAAGTTCTTTACTAAAATCCTCCTACATTGAAAAGAATACAGTAAACACATAAAATTAGCAAAAAGAAAAAAAATTAAAAAATATTAGCAAAAGAAAAAATGCAAAAAAAAATAATCAATAAATAAAAACAAAAGAATTTAGAGACAGTGGTTGTCAACTGCACTATGCTACCTTTTGTTTTGCATATATCTTACATTCTGTAAGAAGTTTTAAAAAACAAAAACAAATTGTGCAGATCAAATGCTTTTATTAAGCCTGCAAACAATTTGGCAAACAGGTAAAAAATTGTAAACTTTCTTGAAGTGAAATTAATTAAAATATAAATCTATAAGATCATATTAGAATATACAGAGGTTAGAATAAATGCCATTAAGATCTGAATATGTTGTGGATGAATACAAACCTCTGTACTGCCGTTCATCAATTTTTCAGATAACGTGAATGCGGTTCCAACTCGTTTCCTAATAACTGGCAACGGTTCCCCTGGTTCCTTGGGATAGTCCGGTGGTAAAACTCCTAAAATCTCCTATAATAAACCATAATATTTATATTTTATTAGACAGAGAAATGAATATCACAATTATTTTATATATTTAATAGGATTTATATAGCGCACAAATCCAGATAACTGCTTAAGGCACTTTTTCCCTGGTTATAGGATACGGAAGCAATCATACACAAAACTAATACGAAACCTGGTTGCAAATTAAAATATACTTTACTTTATCATTAAGAGTATTGTGTAGAATCCATCTAAAATGACCTCATAGGATAAATTTTAGAGCTAAATTAAACATTTCGATATGGCTTCACGGTCATAGCTATCCTGTATCACCATGTGCTTGAAAACCTACCATGAACATAAGAGTGATGTTTTCCCTATCTGATGCATTTTCATACTGACTACTCTACGTTTCCAAGTACTTGCGAAAAAAAGAAAATGATTTTGCAATTGATTCAGGTGGGTATCGTACCCACAATCTCCAGATAACTAGGCTGGTGTCATAACCACTAGACCGTTCAGCTAATGATTAGTGACTAGTGTTGAATCTGATCCTCAAGTAGCAGCAGATACTGATAAACTGACAACACATCAGGTTGGGTAAAACATCACTCCTGCAGCATTGCACAACAGTAACATATTGTCAAAATATATTTGACAGCTTAACATGTTCACTGCCAGCTATGAGCATACTAGTCCCACAGGGTGCTGCTGAGGGCGCCAGGGACGACTATACTCGTTGAAACCGGGGAAACATTCTAGCTTTTAACGGCTTAAGACTTAACGGCTGATATTTCAGGGAAGATACACCTAGACGAAAACGTACCGGCAGAACACTCAATTGCACGAGTGGGGTCGCCCTCTGAACATATACCAACCCGGGCAAAAAGCGGACGAGAAAACTCACACTTGGTAGAGGCAATATAAAAGTACAGTACGAGTTTACTCGTACCCCTTAGACTTCCCCACTAATTTATTAAACACACCATTTTGATGATATATGAGGCAGGTTGTGGCAAAATGGCTAAGTTGTAGCAAAAATTTAAATTCTAGTTATTGGTATTTTCAGATACCTGAGTATGTGATCTTTAAAATGAGGGGTCATACATTCAAATTGAACATTTCAAGCCTAAGTTACTGGAAAGTGAAAGTACAGCACTCTTAGAGTCAAGATAAACATGATTTTGAGTAATTGCCTTTCAAAAGTTATTTGTGCATACATTGTTTAATAGAATTACCTATCTAAATAACATTAAATAAATGATTTGTTGACTACTTCCAGCACTAATACTTTGGGAGATGATTAATAAGACATTAAATTGTTGATCTATAGTGAAAAAAAAAAATTGATTTTTAGGCAATTTTTTGAGCTCCCGTATTTTATAGCTCATTTACTCAATACTGGCCTGTGCGACAACTTAACCATTTTCCCACGACATGCCTCATATGACTAAAAGTATGTTTGTATATTTATACTTGTTTTGGCACATATTAAGGAACCTAAGAAAAGATCTGGCAGTCAAACTGTTAACCTTCACTCTGATCTACAAGATCTTTTCACTGTGTAACAAAGACCGGTAGCAAATTTCAAGCTAAGAAATCCTTATACAGTACTTACAGCTTCTTTTAAGCACATCTTTTTGAACTCTTCTTGCTTTGATTTGAGATGCTCTTCTAGGGCTGCTTTCCTTGCTTTGAGGGCGGCTACTAAATCCTCTTCAGCCTTTGCACTCATCGCTGCCATGTCTGCATTTACTACAAGGGAAAGAAGATGTTAACAAATGTTATTAGGTAACACAACTACTGTGTTAGGATGCAATATTCAACTCGCACTTTGGTCGTATTCAGGAACACTTATTATATTATAAACTAAGTTGTGTGTGCAGGTTGAAGTACCATCATAAAGTTTCTCAGATACTTGTTACTTCTCGGGAATTTTTGACACAATGCAAACTTTTTTTTTTTAAAGAATCTTCACGTCTCAAGCAGCTCAAACTATACAACGTTGTAACTTGAATTGATTTTAAGAGTTTTTAATCTAACAAATTTTAATCCCTACCTCGGACTTTTTAGATGGTATGTTGTTGGGTTTAAGTCTTAAAATTAAATCACTATTCCACCAACACAAATAAATTTTCATGAACACTTTAACTTATTATAAGTCATTACTGTCCTGCCTAGGTCTATATGTGCAAGATTCTGATTTGAAGGCTTGCCTAAAAAAAACATTCCTGTAGGTTATTTCCATGGCAAGAGGAAATGAGATGTTCTGATAAGATATATCAAATGAAATTAATTGCCTTCTCAATGTATGCACTGAATATCACATTGCAAACAGATATAGCACCTTACTAGCTAGTATCACTCAATATTAAGTACTATCTGATAGAAAGATCTAGAAAGAATCATATCGATACCTAGGGGTATATTATTGAAAGGAAAAGCAATTAATACTTGTGTCTGTTTTGTATGTTCTTGAAATTGTAAAAACTTGATACAAGGAAATAAAGTTCTCTGAGAACAGGGTTCACATTTGCAAAAGACACTCCCAAATTAAAAATAATCAACATTATTTCTATGTATGTTAAGCTTTTCAAAAATCTGTTCAAACATTGTGCCATCAGCAACAAACAAGTAAAAAGTAAGAATCCTTTGAAAAAGTTAAAAAACTTACGTGGATTTCCCTTTAATTGATCCTTATGCATTGTCAAGCTGTTTGTACTACTACTAGTTTCGCTTATATCTGAATTTTGCGATGTTATAGAGGGCGTGCTTTGTGTTAAATCAGTAGCTATCTGACTAAAACTTTTAGACATTGGATGCTGCATCTGAAAATGAAATGTAAAAATGTTGATTTGAAATTCAAAATTTCAGTGATAAGCATGGTTAATATTATGCATAAATTATAGTTAAACTTGTCTGACATTTTAGAAAGACAAATTGATTTGTTTCTTAAGCTGGACAAGATTATAAAATTTTAATCTGTTTGACTCAACAAAATCTTATATACCTAGTTCTACACATCTGATCAAACACATTGTGTGTTGAGAGTTGGAAGTTAGACATGTCTTTTGTCCGACAGACAAAACGTAATAGTGTTAGCAGTACCTGCTGCTACTCGGGGATCGGGTTCACCATTAGCCTCTAAGCGCAAACCCGGTGGTCTAGTGGTTAAGACACCAGGCTAGATATCTGGAGGTCGTATGTTCGATTCACACCTTAATCACTTGCAAGATTTTTTTGCAAGTATTTGAGAATGTACTAAGCATTCAGTACAATAACATGTACAATAACAGGTAGGAAAAAAAAAATCATTCTTATTACTAATCAGACGCCAACACCACCGGTAGTAGTATATGTACATTTAGTAATCTTTTTCTTATTTTTTTGGAAGTGCATAATTAACTAATTAAAATAAACAGACTTCTACGTCTACAGCAAAAAATAATTCCAACATCAGACTACTTAGACACAATTTAAAGAAAATTTATTGCTGACGGAATTGGAAACGTTATAGAATGTAGTACAGTAAATGCTTGCATAAATCAAACTTAGCAAAGTTCAACGTACAGGTGATCAGCACAACGAAATGTGATGAATATATAACTGGCGTCTACAACTTCAAGACAACTTCAAGAGATAGATATTTAACAATACTCAAGACTCCTCGTCAATTAATATAAATATGTGCACTGTATAATTAAACAGTGAGGAACACTATAACAATATAGCAAGGAAGTCAAATAGATTGGATCATTCAATATGTTGGCGACAAGAAAAATGATGTATCGATTCTGAAAGTTCCGAGAAATAATGACTTTATGAAACAGGTTACTGGCACAAGATTGTAATCTTTAAATCTGTGAGCAAATTTTCTATGAAATATACATTCAAAATACATAAATTATTTTAAAAAAAATTTAATTTTAATCTTAAAATGAAGTATGGAACCAAAGGAACTCATTGGCTCTCAGTTCAATAAATTCTTTAACTTTGCATTCCTTCAAAATTTGATTTAATAAAAAACTTGTTCTTCTTGCTTCTTGCGTTTACCAATTTTCATTGGTTTGTGTATATAATTTCTAAAATTACAGTTCTAAATACTCATTACAATATTAATTTTATACTCAAGAAGTATACAACCAGTACAAATGATTTTTATTAGCAATATAATTGTATCGCTGTACGTGATATTACTCTGAATCATTCAATAACGACCGTAGCTTTTGTGCTCAGACAAGGAGCTCATTATTATTTACTCAAATGAGTACATCACTTCTAATTATTCTTTTGATATACTTCATATAAATAGAGTTACAACATCTTCTGTATACAAATGTTTCAATTATACCTCTAATCCATTCTTACGAATGGTATCAAACAGGCCAATTTACATGAATATTGATGTGTATCTACCAAGCCTAGCCAACCTGACATTAATCAACGATTTTGTTTTATTGGAATTACAGTATTATCGTATCCTGTTAAAAATTCCGGCTACCTACAACAGGAAGGATACATCCACAATGGAATCAAAGGGCATGACAATGGCAAACAATTCCTTTGTTATGTAGTTATGTACAATCACATTTCATTATCGACCCATTACCACAAAACTTTTGTAATTTTGATCCTTTTTCCATTCGGAATTACGGTATTTAACAACTAGTTGTCTCGGATGATTAGGCAATGTAGCAATCACTAGGGTGACATAATAAAGGTAGTATAGCCACCATACCATGGATAGCATTGAAGGTATTTCCACCAAGGTTTACCCACTAGGTATTTCCCCTCCCCACACATATCTAGTTCATACAAGAAAACACTCACTACAAGGTGGACATTCTTGCCCTGGAAAATGTCCAAAATAAGGCAACTTAAAGCTTGTACCTAAACTCAAGAGATCTACTTCAAAGGAAAGACTGAGACATCTTCATCTGCCATCTCATGAAGAAAGAAGAGATATAAGTAAAGTTTTCAACTCATCCATGAAATCGGAAACATTGATTACTATCGTTTCTTTATCATCATCCATAATACAGAAGCCATAATGCACATGAACACCATTTCAAGCTCCTTACCCCATGAGAAAAACACTGTATGGACTCCTACTTTGATTCTCGAGTGATTAAGAACCTGGAACAATCTACCTTCCCCCAGTAACTTGCAAACAACTTAATTATTTCAAAGTTGCCTAGGACTGATACATTGAGGGAAGGCAGTTTCCACAAGTATTAACTCATAGCCTCCTTCAACACTAAGGTACAGTAAGCATTACTAAGGTAAGCACTGTCCTTATGGATTAACAAATGCACTGTTTGATATCAATTTTAAAACTTTGAAAATCATTGAAAACCCTTAAAGATTCAACATTTTTTTTTATATTCAATTTTAATTGCTCAACATGACAGGTATTACTGTTTTTTATTTTTTTAATTTATATAAAAAGAATTTATTTGGATTGAAATGATGACAATCTCATTTCTCTACCTTGCTATGTTTTCGATCTAAGTAGAACTGATGTTGGTTTATGGCCATACTCCAAATGGACTTGATCAACGCTGCTGTTCCATACCACGCGTGCACAATCACATTGCTCGAACTAAATGGTCGTTTCGTTACCGGTCCCCTGTAAAGATAAAAGAGAATGTTAGAAAAAAAAAAAAAACAAGTCAATCCTTCTTAAAAATTTTAACTGCCAAGCCTCATGTATAAAACTTTCATTTTCTCTGAACACATATGAAGGAAGGGAAGAAAGGTTTATACACTACAGTATGTTTCAAAGCAATACAATTTATTTTTTTGAAATCATAAATAAATGTTTGAAAACAATGCACAATGTATATCATTATACTGTAGGTTAGAATTTTTTTGGATAAAGAAAATAAAAATTAAGAAATATGATTTTTACAAATGTATTTAATTCTTATATAAGTCAGCAATTGACTGCACACTAACACTACAGGGTGGAATGTAAACTGTGATCTCTATATATCGAAGTCTAAATGTGAGGTTTAGAAAGTGTGGTGGTTTTTCCTTCAGAAAAAAATGATCTTTTCACAGCAAGATTCGAACCTAGAGTTCTGAGATCGGAAGGCAAGCACTTAGCCTTGTGACCACCAAGCTACAGTACAACTTTATTCTTGAAATCTAGAACTATAAACCAATATTTATTTATTTATTTATTTTTTTTTTTTGCAGAATGAACTTCTCACTTGTGTTTAACTTTTAGTAACTACAGGTCTCCCTAAAATTAAAGACTGCCTTTTTTTTGGTCTCTAATTATAATAATAAAGATATAAAGACATTTGTGAATTTAAGACAACAGAAAAGTTTGAGGTGGTCTTTAATTAAAGGTAGACCTGTATAAATTGGTGCATAGTTTTAGAGCTATATTATTATCTAATTGCATAATATATACTAATTATTTGTATGAACAGAAATGTGGTATATTTTAAATTGTGCTTAAAATCGGAAGGTAATGGTGTAGTTGGATACTGCCAGTCAAAGTAATGAAACAGAAATAAAATATTTTAAAATGAGCTTTGGTGTGCAATGTTTGTGCTAAAAATAATGCTAACCTCTTATGAAAACCTTCCCAACATGCAACAAATTTTTACGCAAGTTTATTTAGAAAAAAAAAATCACAATAGCTTTCACACGCTTCACAAAATCTTTAAAGACTGCGCTGTAGTTACCCTGTATGAGGCCAATCTCAGCATCACAGGTAAAAGTGCTATGTTCATTTACCTCTAATTTCACTAGTCATTTTCCAGGTAGCAGAAAATTAACGTTTTTTTTTTTTTAATTCTTACACAGGGCCTTTTCTGGCTACAAGGATAGAAGTGGGCAGTTTTTGGTGATGCCTACCTGGACTTTCTATAGGGGAGAGGAGAGCTACAGTATTAAATCAACAATTTTGAGTAAAAATCAGACTGTAAAAAAAATGTGCAAAATAAATATAAATGTAATGAATTGCCATACCTATGGAGAAAGAGTTGACATTAAAATAGATTATGGACAACAGCTTGTTCTTTGAGTGCCTAGTATACTACTAAACTATGTGTTCACATAATCTATTCATAGGTAAATTATTATAGCTACAGTACACACATTAAAATTAGCCATATCTAGCTCTCTTATCTCACAATTGCACATTAAACTAATTAAAGCCAAATATTATGGAGCAGTTCAACTAGAAGAAATTAATTGTGGCTAACTTGATTATACTAGTAATTCCTCCACAATTCAAAAGGGTCATCAATTTCTTATCAATTTAATGAGAGTACAGAATATGCATTTTAATAATAATAACAGAAAAATAACCTCAAAATGAGAACAAAATAATCATTCTAATGTGCACTTTTTCAGGATGATGTTTATCAAACTGTAAATGATAAAAAAAAAAACAATTACGTTTCCGAGTACAAACAACTAAAAACAAAGCATAACTGCAAGAGTGATAAACCTATTGGCAAGTTTACAACATTGACAAAAATTTATTACTGTATTATGTTATATTGATTTCACTGATGCATATTTATTACATAGTAGAGCATGACCCAATTATACCATTAACTTTGTTCTTTTTTGTACAAACAATAATTTTTTAGGAAGGGAAGGCATGACAACAAAATTTGGAAACAAGAATAGTGTGCAGTGTAGTCAATGTTTCTAACAAACTACTAAAAATATATTTGATCATTAAATAGTATATTAGATTTTAGCTATGCAATATTAAGAGGAAGTGGCTTGTTATTCTTTGTTGAACCATGAATTTCCTCACTTCCCTAGTAGATATTTTCTATCAAGGTACTACTTTTAAATACTGTATACTGTTTATAAGTTATTAAGGTATCACGCTGTTATTTGGTCTTGAGTACAGCATAGTTCATGTTAGCCGCTGCAATGGTAGCATTACAGTAATAGCAAAAGCCACAGTAACAGAATTACTAGTAGCGGCATTACAATAATAGCTACAGATATAGCGTCGCAGCAGATGTAACATTTGTAGCGGTAGTGTTATAATAATAGAAATAGCTGCAGATGTAGCAGTTTACAGTAGCAGCATTCTTAAGGTAAACGCAAAGAGCTGTCGCAACTGCAGCATTGCGGTAATGGCAATAGCTGCAGCAGATGTAGTATTATGCAGTAGGAACAACCGTAGAATTATGGTAATTATAGCAGATGCTGCAGCAATACGGTAAAACTTGTAGCAATACCAACAGCAGTATCAGCACTACAGCAATAGCAATTTGTAGCATCAGCAGCTGCAGCACAGCAGCATTACAGTAGTGCAAGTTACGCAGCTGCTGCAGCAGGAGCAACATTATGGAAATAACAATAACCAGCTGCAGTAATTTACAGTCACAGGTCAGTAATGGCATGGTAGGCTGGTACCATCATTAGTGCCCTAGTCCTACCAGATTGAAGATGTTTAGTAAAAGGTGTAAAATTTTTAGTAATACAATAAAACACTAATACAATCAAAATCACTGATGTTCACTACTGTACTTCAAAACTACAACAAAACTATAAATGTTAAACCTCTATTTAAAAAAAAATCAATCTATATTAAATTCTATATATATAAAATCTATAAAATTAGGAATATATTAATGTCAATATATAATTAATAGATTAATACAAATTTACATGTGCTTGAATAAAAACTAAACCAATTTAGTGGAAAAGACTGCAGCTACATGAAAACATGCATTTTAAATATACTTTTATAAAAAATATTATTTAATTAAATATATAAAGCTGTGAAAGAAATTAAATGCTTTTCATGCAACTTACAACTGCTACACAACTGTAATAATTCAGTAAAATAAAATTTTAAAAAAAAGAAAACAATTATGAAATAAACTGCCATATTGATTGGTTAACTCGTGAAGATTATTATTGGTGACAACATGCATGGCTGAATAGGCTGCACGGAGACTAACTTACTGAACGAAGTCAGAATTAGTTTCTGACGAATCTTCAACACTATCAGGCGTGTCCTGCAGTGGTTGTTCGTACAATAAGTGACTCGCCGAACTTTGAGAACCTCTGAGAAAAATGGATGGTTGTGTTTCATAAACAAAATTGGGATAAACCTGAGTGTATTACCTGGCAACTTATTTACAAAAAAGGATTTTGGAAAATAGGAAAAAAATGCTGTTATATCGATTTAGTATTATCGTTTCGCAAGTGTTAAATAATTCCTTGTTATTTTAAGTCTGAACATTCCGTTGCATACAGTACATACTATACGAGCCAATAAAACAATGTTAATATATTAAAATCGATCTCACAATAAATGAAATTTGTATGGTAGCAGAGGAAAAAATGCCATAAAACTATGCTACTTCATAACCCTGAAATTTCTCTATTTTCATACAAAAAAAATTATTATTGTTATCGATGTAAAAATTCAATCTCTATAGACATATAACTCGTATTTAGCTCATAAAATTCAGAATATATTTCACAAACGAGTTTTCTCTACGTATTGGTCGTCATTATAAACGTTTCTTGTAGACTTCAAGTCTATGTTATACAGATAAAATCACTACAAATGCTGACATTATGTTTAAGATCATTGCAAACACTCACCTTTTAGGATCGTTCACTTCGATTGAAAACTTTTTTTCCTTGAAGTAAATATTTTGCAACTGCCGCCAAGGGAATACCTAGAAAATTAAAAGTCAGTTGGTAACTGCGATTTCTACATTTATTAAGGAGTTACGGATGTGTTATTTCTCGTGAAAAGAATGCTTAAATATCCAGTACAGCAAGTGAGGTTTCTATGGGCAGACGTTCGGAGCTTTCGATTGCACGATGGCTGTAAAATCAAGGACGTAACAACGTCACATAAAGTTATATGAGCATGTGACAACGTTGAGTTTTTATTTTCGTGTGAATTTTAGGATAAAGTTTCGCTCAAATCTATGTTGCAGGTTGTCTAGCGTCCTATCGTCGCATAAAACAAAAGCTCTAATATTGTTTCAGTTTCCCAACATTCAACCTTCAGAGATTAAAACAACTAACAACATACAGTACAGTATGGCAAGGTTAATATTAAATTATGAAATTGGGGGGAAACCCAGAAAAACTTAAGGTATCTTTCAACCACTGATCCTATTTGGTTTATTAGAAAAAAAAATATTATTGAGAGAATAGCTTGCTTAAAATCAATTGAAAACAAGCCATAAATTATAAGAAATTGATGTTGCTGTGAATTTTAAAGGGCAAAAATATTTTCTAAATCTATGATTTCCGGGATGAAACCAGAGCACTGTATATAAAAACTATGAGAATAAAGCAAGCATTTTGAATTTTGAGGAGAGGAATCAACAGCTTAAGGTGAATCATAGGCTACATAAAGTATAAGATATTTTCCAGCTGAATTTAGCAGTAATTTACAGTACATCTTAACATTTTCGCCTCAACAACACCGTTATTCATACATTAGAAATAGGAGTGTTCATTTTATTGTAGGAATGATACCTCAACACTTCCACTGATCTTTGTAATTTTTGCCTTATCCTACTTTATAGTAATAAGTCACCAAGTTCACATTCATATTATGTATAATCATTCTTCTTTGATGTTGAAACATTTGGAACCTGAAAATTTGGGATGTCTCAGGGTTTGGTCTTTAAATAAAAGGTTCGGTCTTTATGTTCTTCTGTTATTTGGGTATCTTCAATTGAAGGGTGCACTATTAACAAACTTTCTTTTAAGGGTTTAAATTTTCAAAAAACTCTAAGATAACAAAGCATTTAATTGCTTGACATAGAGTAATGCATTAATCTAACCTTGATATAATAATTCCCACAATACAATGCAACTATTGCGTATTACAAAATTGTCCATAGTGAACTGAACGTTGACATTACCTTTCTTGGAGTGACTTTATCTAAACGGTCGTACTGTCCAATTCCTTTAAAACTCAATCCTAACAACCAAGGTATCCCTGCTTTATCCTTAACTTCATAGTAATGTATTCCATAGGTTGGTAAACTTTCTATTAATTGCATATAACTGGAAGATATAAAGAAATGATTAAAGTTAGTATGAACATCTCATCACTCGCTTATTGATATTTATCTGGTTATTAATAGATATAAAACGTATAAATATTGTATAATTATAAATAAAATTTTGTTATCAAAAAACCACATATTATAATAATAAAGTTGAATATTACATAAAATAAATTGAAATCATTCAACCAAAATATATACAGCAGGACATTAGTTACTGTCATAAATAATCATAATTATTAAGCAGACCTACATATTGAATTTGATATGACATTGTAATACATCATAAAGAGAACAAAAAATCAAATTATTGCTAATTTTAATTTCAAAATAAAACTAAAATCATTCAATAAAAATATATAGGACACTACAAATACACCTCCTGTCAAAGTGAAAAATATAATATACAAAGTTGAGTGTTATAATTCAATACACCATATAGTGATTGAGGAGCAAAATTGAATAGTACTGTAAATATTTCAATCTCTACAAAATAATATGATATAAACTATTCTGTACCTACTTTATGAATTCATATGGAAAAAATCCAGTACAAATAATGGAAAAATCCAGTACAAATGATAGAATAATTCCGCTAGTTATTAATTCCCTGCCTGAACACAAACTACCATATGATTATGAGATAAAAATGATAAAGGTTAGTTTTATACCACCAGCAAGTTTTGGTTTTAATTAGCTTGTTTCTATTCTCTATTGTTTTAAATGGTTTTGTATGCAGTATAGAAAAACATAATACCCTTGTTGTTTGTAGACACAATATAGCAACGATGTCAATAAAAATATCCAGGTATAAAAAGACAATGTTGAACTGGAATTTGAATTTGGATACCAAGTACTGGCAACAATGTGTAACAGTTTTGCCATTGTTTATTTGCCTTTACCATTATACTTTCAATTGTCAGATTGAGGTAAAATGTCATCTGTGTTTGAGTCATAAAGAATAGATTTTTATGGATTACCCTTACTACAGTAGTATGCATACTTGTATATCCACATACAATTATGCAAGTCTGAAAATACTGCAGTACAGTATAACTTCCATTATAGGAACAACTGTATCTCCCCTAAGATTTGGTTGTGTGTTGAAAGATAGTTTCTCCAATTCATACCTAAAAATGTTCCCCCTTATTAGATGGTGTCCCCTTAATTACTATAGGGGTGGTGTCTGAATGGGGGTCTGCACTGTAAAATGAAATACTGGTCGCCAGTTTTTAAAATATTCAAAAAATCTGTATCTTATATTGTAGCCATTTGGATTTTTTTAAAGCTCCTTATAAAATTCATTTCAACAACATATAAAAAATGTAGTGTGGCTATAAATTAAATGCCAACCAAAGAATCTACAGCATGCAAAATTTATAGAAAAAAAATTTACTATTTATGATCCTGATGTTTATAGTATTTAATGACAAGGAAATATATTCTCAAATCTGATTTTCAATAAAACTAATACTGTAACTTACGGTACCGGTATAGTATAAACTACAGTAACTGATCATTTTACAAACTGAATAATATACTGTACAAGGCTCTGTCCAGAGTGTGTTACTTCAGTGCAAGTTGCGAGTTGGAAAATGCGAGTTAGGAGGACCGCAACGTGCATTTCCAACTCGCAACTCGCATATTCTAATTCGCAACTCGCACTTTCCAACTTGCATATTCCAACTCGCAACTTGTATTTTCCAACTCGCACATTTTCAAACTTGCAACTCGCATTTTCCAACTCGCAACTTGCACAAAAGAAACCCTCCTGTTTAGACTATCAATTTTTTTTTCCAAAAACACATGGTACATGTGAATATGGTCTTGATGACATCGCATCATGACCATATATAGGAACATCATGAAAATATACTGTATGGACACTACAGTTTTTGGTTAGGCCAATGGTGTCTCTCTAGGTAATGTAGGGACAACATCTTATAGCCTAGGCCTATCACTCATATCTACAATCCTATCTGAACAGCTGTATAATGCCTCATAAAATTTTGTTTCAAAGCAAATACAATTACAGATTTACAAGCATAAAAAATACAGGTTCTACTATAACTAAGTCAATATAAATCAATTGATAAGGAAATGTCAAATAAAAGACCATAGCAAAGAGAAAGGAAATGAACTACAAGAAATTGCTACACACTTGGGTAGCACACGTCCCATGTGGGCAGTTAAGAACTGACCTTGCATTTTCCTAACCACAATTTTCTCATGATGAAATGGATGTATCTTTATTTTTTTTCACATTTTGATTTTGTGTTTTTGTTACTTAATTCATATTTTTTTAAATTATAATACTTAGTGTTGACCATCACTGTCACAACCAACCAAACAAGCTATAGGATTTTTTTTCTTGCATTAATCTAACCTTCATATACAGTAATAAATTTCCACTACTGCATTACACACAACAATTCTAATTGCTTATTAAGGAGGTTTGTATTACTTGAGCATTATAATGAAGAGGTCTGTAAGCACTTGAGAATGTTAAAAACATAATAAATTAAAGTGTATCAATAAAATATTTAAAATTCTATAAAAATATATACAAATAAATATTACAATATCTAAATTATCTATTTATTAAACTTAATTTGGTTTTTTTTTTCTTAATTTCATGTATTGATTTATTAATGTCGTTTGATTGTGATTTTAATTATTTCTTTTTTTAATTTCTTTCTATTTTTCTTGTTTATTTTTTTTTCCAGAGTGGCTTTTAGCCTTGTATTTGGTGAATTCTGAAAAAGTATTGCAAAGAACCTCTCAGTGGTTCATCAGCGATTTCTAACCTCATTCATATACAGTATTGCCAATATAATTCATCAACTGATATTCAATTTCATAAATCAGCTGATCACAAAATATGACAATATCAACAATGATTTCATTCAGTATCAATTGTCTTAACAAGATTACTACTGCACTCGACATCAGCGATTGCAAATACTACAGACAACAATGAGGTTTATGCATATTGAGTAAAAGATTCAAGCAGTGCCAACACCCAATGGGCACCTGACCTCTGCAACCAAATGTAGTCACAGCGCCTATCGTAACAATAAGTCCAATGTATCCTACTAATAGTAAGTATCATCCTTAATTTGAAAAGCTGTCATCTTAGAGGTTGTTTTTGGGTTGATCTCGGAAGAGAATCAAGTTTCGACCCAGCCCCAAATTCCTCTTGCCTCAAATCCACAATTGCATAATACTGACCTTCTCAACGACTGACATACTACAGTATGGTCTCAAAAAAAGAAAGTTTTAGTACATTATGTAATAAGTCTATAGAATGCGAGTATGGCGATTCTGAAGAATGACAAACGTGAGGCCATAAGTGATTCTATGTTTTGATCTTTATTAGGACATTGTCGAGAATGAATATAAATAAGTCTAGATGTGAAATTTAGAATATGTCTGTTTTAAAAAACTACAGTACCTTAAGCCAAACAAAAAAATTTACTATTTTTTCGTCTCCTCGGGCATCCATTTCCTCTGCCTCACCAATTTTGTTTTTTTTTTTTTTCAAATTTCCTTCATTTTTACAAAATGTACGAAAATCTGGCTTCTCACATCAGTAAAATTTCTCTCTCGATCATTCATGTTTGGGGATACATATGGTATAAATCATGTCTAGTGCTTCTTTTATTTGATTTCAATGTGTAAGTGAGAAAATAGTAGTTGTTTAACATTAACAGTCTTAGATTTGCCATCTCGGTGTAAAAAAAGAAGAAAAAAAAGTGCTCTCGTTCTTTTTTTTTTTCCAAAATATTAGGACGAGAAACTACTTTCTTTTTACTTGGTAGGCAGATATTTTTAAAAGGTTTTATTTTTAAAATTTTTAAAAATTTCTAATTTTTTTTTTTTTTGTGTGTTGCGTTTTGATTACTTCCTTTCAATGTTTCCTGTGAATTGATTTTGGTTTGTATTGTTTTTGTTGGCAGGGGTTCGGTTAAGCACATCAACTGATAACAGTTTTTAACTTTTGCTTTTCCTCAGCACCACTGTTCAACTTTTTCTGTTCTTTGTCGAAAGATTGAAAATAAATGAATAAATGAATAAATATTGTAATTAATTCTGAACCTTTTATTTGTTTGTTTTTATTGTCATTGTTGCATTTTTATTCACACTTATCATTATCACTGTTTAAAAGTCTATTGTTCCTTTCACATGAAGGTTATTTAATTATTTATTTAATCTTTCTTTGTACTGTAGGCACTTTCAGTTCTATAATGAAACATATACTGTACAGTGTAATCTAAATAATGAACAATAATGTAGACGTTGGTCCATCGTCTGCACATTAAATAATAGATATGATTTAAGAGGAGACAATAGGGAATGTGGTCAAACACCTCATCTTATCTAGATTGAGACTGATATGAATAACCTTTTGAATATTCATAAATCAAATAAAAAAAAAAACATTCTGAATATTACTGCATAAAAAATGACATAGGCCCTCAAAATTTGATCAGCTTCTACCGGGGTTAATTGGTTTACTGACCCGGTAATCCAAATATCCACAAGTGTGACCGTAATCCTGATAGCTTAAGTCCTCTAGATCCAAGAGAAGTCTTCAGAAACCAAGAGCAATCCCAGAGAAAGGGTTTCCATCACACTCTACTGATCCCCACGGCGCGGATGGATCAACTGGATTTTTCTGCATAGCAACATTCAAACTGAGAAGGTCTTACTAGCATACTATCCAGATAAGCTCAAGTACCTTATGTGGAAGATGGTGTTTGCACTTAGTCATACGCAAAGCTGTCACAGCTAGAAAACCAGCTTAAAATGCACGATACTCTGGCGTTTTCACGCCAAGAATATTATCACATAAGCTTTGGTAATGTACATGCGTTCACAGGTACAGTAGTCTTTGATAAAGCCGAGATTTACATGAATTAAAACCATCATAGGAATCATTCATTGGATAATGATTATCATCTCTCAAATGCTGTAAAGAATCTGTAAACCGTAGGAAGCTTTGGGACAAAATGATGGTGTCTAAAATTCAATCTGCTGTTCTTCACTTCTGCACCTCTCACATTGTACCTTCCATTAAAATATAATCTTGGCACAGGCCCCTTCTGCAAATGGGATCTCAGTGATATTCATAATTAAAATAACAACAACAAAATAATTACAGCATTTATAAATGCATTGTACAGTAATGTACAGTATCTTCTATATAAAGAAGCTACTATAACCATATAGAATATAGTATTTACCATGGAAAAGTTCTATCAACTGTTATTATTTCACCCATTTAATACACCATTTACAAAAAAATGATACCTACATTTATCATTAACAATGTCAAATCTACCTCTAGTAGTGCATGCATTAAATATAGATGATTAGTTAGTGTGCAAGGTATTTTCCCGGAAGCCAGCAAAGTTGATACAGTAAATCTTATGCCTTCAAAATCCACCTGTTGCCCTGTCTGGCCTCTCTTTATGACCAGGTACAATAATGTACATTACTGCAAAACAACAGTTAGTCCCTATAAATTTAAATACCACAATTACATTATCTGGATAACTACAACTTTAAACAGTTTGAACTTACTGTAAAAGAAAAAAAAAAACACATTGATATCAGCATACTCCTTAACAATACAGCTATGCTAATGCACGTACTACAAATATAGTTTATAATTATTTACTTTAACTGATAAAAGATTGGCTTAGCTTTAAGCATCTATATATATACTGTATATAATGATACAAAGTTTACCTCTGCGATATTAGACCATTTGATATTGAAGTCATTAATTATCAATTTAAAATGTGGGTTGGTTGTTTACATCTAAAATTCAACAATAGTGTAGATGTCAAAGGTTACCATTTATTAAAAGCTATGGACAAAGTGCCCTTCTATTATCAATGATACTTGCAATTAATGTTACATAAAGAAAGATAACAGAGGAAAGAGAAAGAATAAGCACTACAGTACTTATGATGTATGAGAGTCAATGACATAAGGAATGATAGATAGCGAGCCCATCCACACTGATAACCAGGTAACTTGTATCCAGGCATGATCGCCATCTGCCAGGAATATCCTTCCACTCACTGTGAGATCGTACGACTGCTAGCTAAACTTAAACTTGCACGCTTAAACACGTCTCTACTCAAACTGGTAAACTGTGTGAGTCGCATTTTAAGTGCGACTACTATATATGCCCATTCGCAAGTGGGCATTCAGACATAATAAATTACTCATTTAATATTCAACTCAGCGACTTAAGTACACGCTAGTTGGCTTACTGGCTATTGTAATTTTGCAGCTGAGCTAACTTGGAACCATCTACAATCTTTTATAAATATACTATTTAATTATTATTATCATATTTATTTTTTTTAACTCTGCTAAAATAAAAGACGCCAGGACATGTTGACAATTATATCACCACAAGGTAAACTATTTTGAACACAAATACTGCAGGTACATTATTTCCATCTTGAGTATTTAAAAGCATGTCAAAATCCCATTGCACATGAGAGTAAATAGCTGAGCAATGGCTGGTTGCTAAGCTACAGTACGGAACTTGTGTTCTGGTGTTGGGAAGGCTTTGCCATTTCCTCCACCAGCTAATCCAGGACTTTTGCTTACAATGTTTACATGCTCACTGGAATGTTCGTATATCTCCAACAGGAAATATACTGTAAATCGCAATGTCAACTTCATAGAACATGTTCTAATCAATCAAACAGGTGTTAGTGTACTAAACATGCTTTGGCATGCCACAGATCCACTTTTTTTACCAACAGTCTAAAATTTCAAAGTTGATATTTTATCTTTTTTCATTCTCAAACAAGATCTACTGTAGTGATACCACTATCTTCTATACCACTATCTATTTTTGCATATTTACCTTCATTTTGTATATACCTATAGTAAAAAAAAAAACCAAAAAAACAATAAATCTTTTCTACTGGACTTAATTTTATTTTCTCATTTCATTTTGTATAATGTTGTTCTTGTATTTATGTGCATGGCCCATTTTAGGGAAGAACCCTGCATTGATCTGGGCTTTCATGGAAAAATAATGTTGAAATCTCAAATAACAGTACAGTACTTAAAAGGAAAAAAAACAAGGTACAGTATATTTGACACAGTCCATCTTTAGGTACAGTAGGCCATTGGATCAAGAATGCATAAATAAAAATAAACATGGCATTTTGAGTTAATTCTAGAATAACAAAATTTCTTCTGGGGACCTGAAATTAAATACAGTAGATGACATTTATTAAGTATTGAGATATGTCTTTAGTGTTATCCTTTGATACGTTTCACCTTGTCATTGCAAAACAAGAAACGATCGATCCATAAACTCATGTTGTTTTTTTGACCATGTACCTGTATGTCAGTAAACATAAATTAAGACCCCAAGACTAACTTTCGATGTAATAGAAAGTTTTTTTTTATATTTTTCTTTAATAAAGTAAAATAATAATAATAATAATAACAATAACAATAATAATAATAATAATAATAATAATAATAATAATTTCCCAGAAAATCCATTGACATTTTTTGCTGGTTGCCATCATCGTGGTTATCATAAAAATGAGGTATTGCATTACTCTATCTAGGTCTGAATACACTTTGCAAATCAAAAAGATTCTTTAAATAATAATTGAAAGAAAAACAAACATTGTAAAGAAAGTTGAATGAGTATGCTCCTCACCCATCTCATTCTTCAGAATAAAGAAAGAATAAATAAAATAAATTGAAGACATTGCATTTTCTTTTTTACTTTATATATTTTCCTTGGCCTCAATCAAAATTGCAACAACTACAACTTTATACCTTTCACCAACACAACTGTAAAATTATTTTATAAGTTGAGATAAGAAACCTAAAATAAATAAACCAAAAATAGTTTCAATTATCTTAAGAAAAAGAAGATGAACTTGAGATAAGATACCATTAACCATCTGTATCTCACAAAGCCAAGATCTACATTGCAAAGCCTTGAGTGCAACACAATAGGCGGCCACACTGATCATATGGTAACGATTTGCGAACCTATTTAGATCAAATTCAAAGTATGTGATAAGTAATCCACTGGGTTCATTCAGACAGCAGATAACATTACTTTCATCAAGGATGCCAATATCAATGCCAATATTTTAATATTAAAAAGTACTATACATATCCTAATACCAAGAAAGGAACTTGGCATGTGTTTTAAGCATTACTTAAACAGCATGCCACCATAAATTCCAATAAAATCGCTACTAAAAAACTAACATATTAAGAACGACCGCCAATTCTATGAAAATTAAACCAATAAATTTCTAGGATTAAGAATCGACTATATGACATCATATGTTGTCTTCTTTAAGCTACAAATGCATATACTGTTTATATGTTGAACTATAATATTAAATTAATTAATTACTACTGTGTATTTGAAGTACCATACCCTGGGAGCTTTTGTTCAAGGAAAGGCTGGTATATATAATCAATGCCAATATTTCAATATTAACAAGTACTACATGTATCCTAATACGGTATAGTAAATTTTATATAATCAATTTTCCACAGACTAATAATTAATACACACAAATATAATACATTTTATGGATATACATCTAGATCTTCTCTTTAAATTAAAGGTTTTTCTATAATAAATTTTATTTGTTATAATATATTGAGGTTTAAAATTGTTTATTTCCTATACAGTATACTACTTATAAATAACTATGTGTCATCATCCTTGAATATAATTTAGCTTGCTGGGATTTATCTGCCCCACCTACATTGTTTGTTAATAATTAAGAGATTAATTAATGTTTATATTGCCACTTTAACCAGAAGATCTCTGTGTGCTCAAAAACCCTACAATTAACAAATATCTTGTTTATTTTATACCTACAGTTCTTCCGTTATTATATTTACAGACTTAATAATTAAAGACATAAAAATAAATATATAATTTCATGATAAATTTGAATGAAGAATTTAATGTTTTATACAGATTTGAGAGTTTTCAGATACAACAACAGCGTATTTGTATGGACCTATATTTTAAGACATAATAAAGTAAATTAGTATTAGTTTTCTGATAGGGTACACCACAAAGACAGCTAACAGGATGTCAGATTTTGAGGATTTACTAATTGTGAAAGAGTGGATGCATACTGACTGCTAATTTCTGAATGTGCACAGTCTTTAGTTTGACATGATCTTTGCCAGCCTACTACAGGTTGAATTTAAAACTAGGCTGGGTTTCTGTAAATAATAATAAAAAAATATCTTTCTGCTTTATGTTGATAACACTGATAACATCTTTCCCAAGAATTTATAAGATATTTGAAACTCTTAAACTTAACAAATAAACAAAGAGTTTAAAAGTGTTTAAAATGAATATCATATCTACTGTATAATACTGTAAGCCAAAATTAACTGATTAAAAAAAATTACTAATTTCTCGTCCCCTTGCACATCAACTTTCTCTGCATCACCAAATTTTTATTCATTTTTTTAAAATTTCCTTTAATTTACAAAATGAATGAAATTTTGGCTCACACATAGACAACTGTAAAATTCCTCTCTCAATCGTTCACGGTTCAAGCACTTTTATTTGCTTTCAATGTGTCTACTTGGTAAAAACGAGAAAGAAAGCAAGACGTAGCTGTTTCCCATTGAACATCTTGTATTTGCCATCTCGGAGTTAAAAACAAAAAGAAAAAAAAGGTGTCCTCATTCCCCTTTTTCCAAAACATTAGGACGAGAAACTAATATTTTCTTTTTCGAACTTGGCCTAACCTTTAATTGCTATGATTAATAAACATCAAATTTAACAAGCAAGGATTGGTAGACAATATATTTTGAAATGCAGAATCACCATTAAACCAGTTGGTGGAATTAAATAAATTTCTGGGAAGTAATAAAGAAATGACGCAGAGGAATTTGTTAAAGTAGGTAGGAGGCAAAGTACAGTACTAAAACCACCTGCAGATATGCCTGTTCAGAAGGAATTATTCATTGATGATAAATGCTCTGGTTTGAACTTCAATGACTTTCCATTTTGAAAGTTAATTTGCTTTTTTAGGCCTAAAGCTGAGGATATGCTGGACAGTTAACCTAATCAGTTTTATAAATGACAAATCTCTTCACAAGACAAACATATACACAAGGTGCTCTACATCAATACTAAAAAAAAAAAAAAAAATAGGTTTAGGGAGTGGAGTTGTTAGTCGTGAGGAAAAAATCCTGTAAATCATGACAGGAATTGAATCCAGGACCATGACATTAGAATGGAAAACAAGCATCTTAACTAACGAGCTATTTAACTCCATTCCCAATGGTTTGAGGTTCTCTAGTAAAGCGCGTCCTTAAAAGAGTCTCTATTATTTGTTCAGTAATTTGGAATGTTATTCAATAGAAATATGTAATCTGTAATAATAAATTAATATATATAACAATGAATACTTGTTTTTCAAAGATGATATACCAGAAAAACTTTACTTATTTACAAAACAAATGAATAAGTGTTTACTACACAAAATAAATAAATTAATTTTTGGAAAACTACCTGTAATGAAAACAAATAGTCAAAGTTACTTTACTACATTTAAAGGCCTATTGCAGACTGAGGTAGTAGGACTACAGACACATGCACAGAAAAATAGAAGCAGACACACTAGAAGTCAATCAATGGAATATTCCAAGATAACAGATTGTAACAGAGGAGAATGGAGAGTGGTGTCAAGATGATCCTGACCCCACTTGAAATGGGGTTTGGGTCATCTTGAGAGGGCAGAAGATGAAAGATGATGACTGCTAAATAAATCATGATATTATCCAAATATACAATAGTTCAGATTTATCCAAAATTATCATTTAGTTAATTGTTTTTTTCCTACATAGTAGCACTACAAAAGTAATGGTATTTCGCTTGTCCATAATGAATAAGGACTACAGGTACTACTACTATAGTAACCATAGAAAAATAAACTGGGAAGTCGCCTTGGGGTCAATAACACTCACACTGACCATGGAGTCAATTCCAAAAAAATACACTGCAGTACTTCAAATTTACCAACAAGTGAAAACTTGAGTACTTGGGTAAGGTAGGTAAATGATTCTGGCTTTCTCACTACAGGTACATAAGATTAGTAGATTTTTAAGCCAATAAATGTACTATATGCTGGTCTCCTTATTCAAATATTGGGAATCTACAGAATTCAATGTTCAATAAATAACCACCAGTAATATAATACTAAATTTTGTAGTATAATTTACTCTTTACTTACCTTTGACCTCTTTCTTAGTCCTAAAGCAAACTTCACAGGTGAATTGTAATATATAATTCCAGAATAAAAAAAATAATCCACCTTAGCAGAAATAATAAGATCACAAAAGATGATAGAAATCCTCTATAAAGTTTCCTTATGAGCGTTGGTAATTCAGCAATGTTAGTAAACCAGAGGAAATAGATGTGATCCGTTTGTTGGTATAGCCTGCTTGTGGTTGTATGTACCAGTTGGCCTTCAGATCACACAGATCACTCAAAGCTTAGGAATGCACGCCCACTGGTGCAGAAAGACTCTCTACAGCGACCTTTCACCTCAGCCAATATGCTTTTGACAAAGGCTGGCTAATATTCATTGTCATGCATCAGCGGATTTGCGTCCATTGGAGCTGACTGGGTTATGTTTACTATCATTATGACATCACAATACACAGCTGATGGACTGACCAATACAATACAGGGATTATGATGTCACTAACGGCTTTAATGAAGAATGAAGTCCTATTCGCACAGGAAATAGAGGATTGTTTTCTTGCAAATTCTTCTATTCAGTGAGAAGGTGTGAAAATTGACGATTTAAAGGCTTAAAAAATGAACATTCACTACAGTAGTCTTTCAGCCAGCCAAGTTGAACCAGCCAATTAAATAATCAATCTTGAAATACAGTACTGTAGTAGTAGAAAAGTTTACTTCTCAAAATCCACTTTACTGCAATCATGACAATAACTGATGATTGAAGTTTAACAATACAATATACTTTTTTTCACACATCATCCTATATTTTTGGTTATTTTCGGAAAATGATATATCACATTTCTTGGAATAAATTTAAAATCATAATGGTAGGCCTATAAGGGAACATATATGTATAGTAAGTGCTAGTTCAAGCCACTCCTGGCCAAGGGTTCGAATGGTAGAACAAAGGCTTCTCGGATAAGGACTTAAAAACGAGAGGTCCAGTGCATACACCTAGCTTGTGTGCACTTTAAAGAATCCACTGCAAGAGTAGGGGCTTACCCGAATGATACAGTATGTTCATTTCGGCCCCTGTTGTTCTGGAATGATGTGAACTAAGTGCCTCTCTGCGGCTGCTATACGACCACACCCATACGCAATTCAGTATATCGACGTGAATTATGGTTGTATTCTCCTACCTTTACCCTCACATAGGAAATAACAAATATTGTGTTTGCTACATTTTAATAGAATGTATAAGTTTTGATCGTGCCCACACACATACGTCAATCATTATACCAAAAGTTAATAATTCACCATTAATTAAACATGCTTATCGAAAATAAATACTAGTAAAATACATTCATGATGACCTGAAAAACCATAGCCATATTTCTACTTAGGGCAAGATAAACCTAGAAATCACGACCAATTAAAATAAATGGTAAAAACTTCTTACCGCAATTCCAAACTTCTTACCGCAAATTTACAGAGAAAAAAAAATTAAATAAAACCATTAAAATATACATGTATCAACTTAACAAGAGAATAATAATGATTTTAACTTTAGAAGTTTTGACATACATTGCTGGATCATGAAAAATAAAATTTTGATACACATATTGTATTGTATTTTTCCTCATCAGAAAACAAGACACATGCCTACATTACTTTGTCCATTCAACGTTTGAAATCTACATCTACACTAATTAAAAGCTGGTAACAATTAATATATTTGTAAAAACAACCATGAAGTGTGCTGTCTCCATACAGTCTCAATCCCATACCAACAGATTACTGTTTTGGGAAAAATAACTAAAACTTTTGTTGATTCACAAACAGGCTTCAACTTGTTTGAAATCTCTGCAATAAGTTAGTCACAATTAACCACACTGCATACCATTAAAGAGTAAACAACTCTAGAATAAATGATTTGGAAGTAACGCAAATTTGCAAAGTATCAACAACAATTATGTTATTAATAACTGTAAACGTCAGTCATACAGATATAATTTAATTGAAGCTGTAATAACACTTTAGTTACTTAATGGAGCTAGGATATTAGAGTGGTAAGATGGTATTAATACAGTAATTGAGTTAACAAATCTCACCAACATCTTAATATATTCAATTAGTAATTTATAAGATGATAATAATGAGAGCTTCGGTTTGGGTAGGCTTACAGATTTATTTCAGAATTAAATTCTTCTTCCATCTAACAATCATAATTAGAAATTTAACATGGAATTACGTAAGATATTTTTTAAAGAAAATTTAATATAATTTATTACTTTTTCTATGTTCCATCTAAAAGCAATACATTTGCAAAATTAATTGAAATAACTAGTTTATGATTAAATAAAGTTAATCAACGTCTCACATGATTTGAGTCCATGACCATAAAATTGGAATGCAGGCAACATACAGTGCCACTACTGAAAAGACATTTTATGTGCACATACTGCAGTAAAATCCCCTCCAGTAGAGTGCTTAAAAAGGTTAAGATGCTTAAAAGGTTACAAAAAATTGCTTGATTCTTAAATAACCAGAAAAAACACCAAACAATCACCAGCTCCGGCCGGTTCATAACACATGTGTGCACAATATCTCCTAAAAGAAAATGAAGATGAAAGAAGATTACTGTAAGACGGAGAAGGTGGCTAGCACCTCTGAGATAGGCACAAGACTACCTATGGAAAGAGGTAATTACAATACGTTCTTGCACTTCAAAGGGTGGTTGGCACAGTATATTACTTCTATTCATAGTTGATGAATGTCATTATTATTAATAATGAATTGAAAAGTGTTCTATTTGTAGATGACCGTTTGACTATTATAAATTCATAACCTCGTACTTCATACGACTATTTTTAGATTGCGAAGATAAACATATTGGAAGCATATGGTTGCCTGGCAACAAAGGTAACCAGACACTTGGATGGTATGACATCAGTAAGATGCACAGTTGGACAGATCCCCCAAGACACATAGATTTATGAATCATCAGTCAACAAAGACAACAGGAACACCATTGTAGGGCAACACTGCAGTTGTAGACCACTTAAGCAGGTATAAAAAATGATTAAAAAAGAATCATACTCGTAATTTTTATTGTAAAATATGATGAGAAAATAGGTTGATCTTTAAAAGAACAGTAAACTGAGGAAGTAATTTTGGTTAATACCACAAAGAGACCTTTAAGCTTGGAGAAAAAGATATACCGTAAATTTTATTTATTGTTTTGAGTACATGTCAATTGTCACTTTCATACTTATTACCATCATGCTCTTTATTTTTATTATATTTTTAATCGACCGAACAACTCCACTCCCTAAACCTCATATTGAGATTTAGTTTGTGTAAAGTAGGGGTGGGCATAAAAATCGGTTGGAGGGCCAAATGGAATTTTTCGATTTAACACCGAGGGCCGCAACCAAACTTTGATGTTTCCAATGACCTTCCAAAAACCTCCAAGCACTGCTTTTACACCACTTTATTCCAAGTTTTAATGTTACTTTTTACATATGATCGGTGTCGGGCCGTGAAAAACAAGGTGTTTTCTAGCCAGTGTTACTTGGCGGGCCGCACACATAGGGTTTTTAATTTCTATTCGCGGGACGCAAAAAAATCGCTGTTAGGCCGCACATTGCCCACCTGTGGTGTAAAGCATCGTGTGTATGTTTGTCTTGTGAAAGCGACTGTCACCTACAAGTAGGACAGTGATATTCGCTACTGAAAATCCTTGGTGCATGTGTGTTGTGTGCCTAAATAAATATATATACATTTGAATGATTGTATATATATCACTTATTATTAACTTATTTTTGTATTCATTATTTTATTCATGATTTTATTTGTTATTTTTCAATTGTTGATTCATTCTCCTCTTAAAATTAATCTTATATTTTTGTCATCAATTTACTCTCATGCTGTTCATTATTTTATTCATGATTCCATTTGTTATTTTTCAATTGTTGATTCATTCTCCCCTTAAAATTAATCTTATATTTTTGTCATCAATTTACTCTCATAGTGTTGTGACAATTAAGGATAGAATTTCCAATAAGCACCATGGCACTTAATCGTTAAAATAAAACACAGCACACAACACATTAAGATGTCAAGGGTTGTACTCATGATTTGCATAATAACTGCTATGTCTACAGAACTAATTACATTATTATTATCAATTTAATCCCTTCCTACATTTTGGATTAAATGTCCGCAAGATTAGCCTTTGTGGACTTAAGTAGCAGGATTAAGCATCTTCGGATTAAGATAGTAAGACTAATTACTGTTTACCTAAACTGCAAACTATGTTTGTAAAAGAAAGTAAAAAAAAAAAAATCAACATTGTGATTGAGGAAACATTTCAGTGGTTTAAAATTGAATTACAGCAATCAATGAATTCCATTGTTATAACAAACAACCTTCTTCCTTCCCAAGATTGATTAGTTATTATACTGTACAAACAAAACAATATAAATAACCATTGATATATACAGTACAAATAAGAAATAGCTATATACAATACTATATAGAGGTTTGTTATTACAAGATCAGGTTGTATTGTTCACTGCTAACTTTAATAAATTCTATTCTGTATTAACGGTCATTGTTTGGTGACATTAAATTTGGTCTTACAACGCTAATAAAACTTCATTGCTTTTACAGAAAAGAAATTGTAAAAAGAAAAAGTCTTGCGAGAGGATATTGAAAACCATTATTGTCATATTGAGCATTTGGAAAGTATGAACGAACCTTTAAATGTTCAAGGTGCGTAGTATTGTTTTATTACATGGGTGCTTGAGGAAACTGTATGTGAAAACAAGATAAGATCACATGGCAGAAAAAAAAAAAAAATGCTATCAATTTCAGTTTCATATTATTGCAAATTAGATATTGAAACTCATTTAAAAAAAATTGATAACGAAAATATAATAAAAAATAACACAATGATGGGATGAATGACAGGGACTAATAGTTACTATGAAGGCCATTGTAATAAAAATACAAATAATGAGATCTATCAAATAGTGTAATTTTCACAGCATAAATGCGTACATCAACTGCACCAGCTAATGAATATTTATTTTAATGAGCACATCGGTTAAAGTGTCATTGAGAGTAACACTTTTTCATGAAGTGAGCCATGTCTCAGCAAGTTAAGGAGTTTGCTCCAACATCAATCACTCTTGTTAAATATTACAGGGTGATGACCCCCTAGGTTACTGCAGTTTCATGATAAATGTGATTTCAAGCTAGGTCGCTGTAACTCCTAAATACTAATTCATCAAAATCAATATGGTTCAGGTTGCCGTTATTGCAGTCACTATCTCTCCTCAAAGGCTTCTTGCTAGGCAGTGATAATAGTCCATTTCCTCATCTACTCCATCTCCAGTAATTTATCAACTGCTCATAATGTTCATATTTCCTCGATGTTGACTGACAAATTATTACTATAAATATTGACAGGAAATTATCCGCTGATAGCTTCGGCAAAAAAAATATGACATTTCACGCATGTCAGCAGGGTTGAGGTGTCATGATAGAAGTGCTCATACTTGTTGCGGCCCTGGGTAACGCCAATTTTACTACCAATGCAAGGTAAAAGATGCTCACAATTGTCATCGAGAATAGACTAGGCCAGAGTGGGTCGATTCTAGGGACTGCCCTAGATTGGAAAGTGGAAAGTTTCTGTGGACGCGATAAGAATAAGAAGCAGCAGGGTTTCTGGATGATGGCTGGAGAATTTTTGAAAAAGAAAAATTGTTTAAAAACGTTTTTTTTTTTCCCTCTTTAGCTTTGATGAGTTTTGATAAGGATAATGTGTCTACAACAGCAACAAAAGCCACTGTGTTTGATAACCCCCCCCCCGCTACTCTTTCCTACCCTACTGGCATCGTCACCGTTACTGACAACTCCCATAAAAGGTGGAGCATAAACCCACATATACTCAAAGCAATGCATCCATGGTGTTTAGCCGTAGACCTACATACAGTAGATACATCTACCTACTTTAACACATCTTTGTTATTAATAGAAAAGAAAAGAGATGTGGCCTCATTTTCTCTTTTTAACAGATGAGAAACATTACTTTTTATTAATGTGGCCTAGCAACATCAAAGAATAGGCAGGTAATTCCTTTGTTCTATGTGCTAAGGTAAACTGAAGGTGAATCTCCTAGAGATCTCATCAACCTTACCAAGGGACTCAAGCTGGTTTAGCCATCTATAAATTATTGATGACGGTTTGTGAATAATTCACTACAATTGTGCAAATTATTATCGAACAGTTATTTCCAAGGCTAACAGTGCATTTAAACATTTTCAACATTTTATATAATTTTTATAGGGGGTCGTTTAACATTATCAACATTTCCACATGTGCACAAACAGTACGCTAGTTGGAGGGGGTACATAAGTTTGTACACTTTTACATACTCATAAAAATGTTGATTCAAAATAACATGCAATATGTAAAATAATGGTAAAATTATAACGAAACCATGAATATAATATTAATTTTTAAGAAACTAAGTACATTGCTTCAGTTGACATAAAAAAAAAATGCAGAATAGTTAAATTGCAAAATCAACATTTTTTTGTATGCTTTCAGAAGGAAGGGTAAGGACTGTCTCTTAT